>NW_020664543.1:11276896-11445921 GCF_002925995.2 Terrapene triunguis | reverse complement strand
TCTATGCATCCGAAGAAGTGGGCTGTCGCCCACGAAAGCTTATGCTCAAATAAATTTGTTAGTCTCTAAGGTGCCACAAGTACTCCTGTATCTTTAAACAGTATTGAACATCTCAGCCTTATGTGTTTTTTTTCCCCATAACATAATATTTAATACAATTAACTTGTAGGACAGGAACTCCCCAGAGAGGTTGAAGGAGAGATTGCAACTCCTGTTGTTGTGGTATTAGTTTATTTCAACATTCCTGACTTGATTCAAGATCACAGCTCACAGTCAGAGATGGTACATGCAATAACAAGACTGCCGAGGAAGTTCAGTCATGCACACAGGTTAGAAAAGCTGCTCTCGCAGCCGGAAAAATTTCCTTTAGAACAAATGGTGAGCAGGCACTGCAGGGGGGTGTTACTCCAGAGTTCACCGTCCACATCAACCTTGGACAAATTGTTCACATAGTTTAAATGATTCTGTACATATCCATATGCCCGAAAAACAATCAATTTCTGCAGTTGTGCCCTGCTGTCTAAAACAGATGAAACACTCTTCCAAAATTGGTGCATTACATTCCACTAGTTAGAACCACTTGAACCTGCATTTTTGATGGACCTATATTTGGTCAGCCTTATTCTCCTCTCATTCACCTCTGTAAATTAGGAATAATGCTGCTGAAGGCATTGGAGTCATACCTGAGTGAACTGGTATAAGTGAGATTAGGATGAAGAGGGAGGATGATCCACTGGTTAGGGCACTAGTCTGGGACTTGGGAGACCTGGATTCAATTCCCTGTTCTGCCACAGTCTTCCTGTGTGACCTTGGCCAGTTTCTTATGCCTTTATTTCCTCCATCTGGAAAATGGAATAATAGCATTTCACAGGGGTGTACATTAAGAGTGCGAGGAGCTCAGAATTTATGGTAATGGGGTCCATATAAATACCTTAGACAGATTTAGTTTATATCTTCATTTATGTCACCATGGAATTTATCCCATTATCTCTGGCACTTCTTTAATAGTTCAGTTACTACTATGGTAACTACCACACTTGCAATCTTAGTGCCAAGAACCCACAGCTGTGGCTATGATTTAGTGTGGGCTGTAGACCCAACAATGGCCCTGATCCTGCAACTGGATCTGCCTGAGTGGGTTCTTGTACCCACATGGAGCCTCATTGAAATCATACGGGCTGTGCATAGGCACAAAGGTCTGTTCACGTAGATCAGACTGCAGAATTGGGGACAGTGTCTGCATAACATTTCTTATGGACAACTTTGTAAATTGAAGATTAAGTGCAATATGAAAAAATTGCATTTCAGTTTTCAGTCTTGTTAGTCAAATTTGAACCATGATTTTTAAATGAGAGGTGATGCTCCCAGTAAATACGCTTTAATTTTATATTGCAAACAGTTTTTGATGTTAATTCAATATTTTAGCTGTTTGGTTGAAAAGCAAACAGTTACAGATATTATTTTTCAAAGAGGGAATGAACTGTATTTGAGCAGACCCATTGTTTTCAATAAGCCGGTTTTTATTATCTTGTCTGGCTCCTCATCAAAAATAGATTATTCAGGGGGAAAACATCATTGTGAAACTGTGAGGGGGCTTGGAGAGCCAATCCAGACCAGTGAGGGGTTGTGTCACCACGTGACCTGGTTGCCTTATAATACTTTGCTGCAGTAGCTCCCTGCCTGGGATGCTCACAGCCAGCCCACAAGCATACAGGTCACACTCTGAGTTGTGTCCTTCACTGTCCTGGTTCAGCAGTCTGTCTGTGGCTCTCTGGCCCCACTTTAACTTCCATCAGTCTGGATTACAACCAGCAAGGTGACCCCAACAAACTCCCAGTTCCTAATTTTCCCCAAATTATGAGCTTTGTAATGTCCCGCCCTCTCTTGGACAGGTCAGAGAAATAATTAAGACTTGTTTGTTCCTCGAAAGGCCCAAAAAACACACCGCAGCTTAACTGGGGTGAATACAAGCTTCCCTTTAAAGAAAGCACGGATTTGGTTTATAGCAGTGGCTTTCAAGCTTTTTAGGCTGTGTACCACTTTCCAAAGAATGTAGTCTAACTCAGGGGTACTCAAACTTTTTCTTTCTGAGCCCTCTTCCCCCCCCACAAAATGCTATAAAAATTCTATGGCCCAGCTGTGCTACAACAACTGTTTTTCTGCATATAAAAGCCAGGGCCAGCACTAGGGGGTAGCAAGCAGGGCAATTGCCCAGAGGCCCCATGCCCCATGAGGCACCATGAAGCTAAGTTGCTCAGGCTTTGGTTTCAGCCCCGGGTGGAGGAGCTCAGGGCCCCGGGCTGCAGTCTCTTGCGGCAGGACTTCGGCTTTCTGTCCTGGGCTATAGCGAGTCTAACACCAGCCATGCTTGGTGGCCTCCCTGAAACCAGCTCGTGTCTCCCCAGAGGGCCCCGGTTCCCCAGTTGAGAACTACCGGTCTACCGCGTATCCCCATTTGAGTTAGACAGAGGTGACACATAGGGAGCGGTGCCCGGGGTCACATGCCCCACCCAGACTTCTGCCTTCCATTTAGCAACAGCTTCTAGAGGTTTTCAAACTGTGGGGCGTGCCCATGGGGGCACGGAGGAACATTTGGAGGGGTGAGTGGCAACTCCAGGTGACTTTCAAACTTTCTGAGCCGAGTTCCCCCCTTTGAGTTAAAATTTTTGGTTGCACTGCCACAACACATGTTCGGTGGCATTGCTGCTCATCCACCTGAATGTTCCTCCACGCCCCCCTTGGGGGACATGCCCCACAGTTTGAAAACCTCTGATTCTGAGTCGCACAGCAGAAAGGAAAGTACACTAATGTGGCTGCCATTTAAATTGAAAGAAGATTAAACGTTAATTAAATTGCCAAGTTTTACTAAATAAAATGTGTTGTCCTCCATGAAAGGATTTTTCTCATGTATCCCCTGATGAGAACTCGCGAACCCCTAGAGGTTCTCGTACTCCAGTTTGAAAACCACTGGTTTATAGTAAAAAATAAAACAAATTTATTACCAACTATACGTAGGATTAAGTGAATCCATTATAAGGAATGAAGATAACAAATTACAAGTGAAACAAAACAAAATATGGTTCTAAAAGTCTAAAACTTAATCTAGCCAGTTGTAGGCTTTGTTCAAGATATTTTTTCTCACCTATATTTAGTCCCCAGTTCACCTCCCTCCACCCCCATTGGTTGAAGGACCTATCTTTCTCAGTTTTCAAGAGCTCTGTTCCTTTGTGTCCATTTAATGATGGATGCCAAAGATGGCTTCTGTCTTTGCTTATATCTTCCAAAGTTCAATAACTTAGTTTCAAGAGGCGGGATGACCTCATGCTGTTCCTCCCATCCTGTGGGCTTCCCATTCTCCCGTGTGTAAATGGGTCTTCCATTGTTTTGGTTCCACCATGCTTAATTTACATAGAAGGCAGGTAAAGAGCTGCCCTCTTTCCTGACTGGGAGGGAACCTGTTTTTCTCCGTTCAGCCACAGACTTTAAAACATAATATCATTAAGTATCCATATTTCCTCATATAGCAGTAGTTCAGGTGAGACCATATTGGTGTGCTGTTTAGCTATTAAATTACCTGGAAAAGTGAAGAGCACTTGCTAAATTATCTCAGTACAATATTTCCAGAGAAGTTTTGTGATTACTTCAATCAATTTTGTATTGTGGCATGAGAGCACCACTCTGGGGTATAAGAAAATTAAGACACATGTCTGTCTCAGATCCACTATCCCATGCTTTTAAATCATCTTTCTGAAGACACATTTTAATCTTGAAAATCAGGAATTTGAGCTTTTTTTAAATGAGCTTATCACAAAATGGCACACTCCACTGAATATACAATATTCTATGCTGTACTGGCTTTCCCAGTATTTTATTTTATTTTTGCAAAGAAAGTAAGTAGTTCTAATACTTCAGGATATTGCAAGTACTTTTTGCTTAGTTTTTAATTTTCTTTCTTCTCTCTTTTTTTCTAACATGCATTCAAAAGTTAGAAAATTAAATTCCTGTTCTTACCGAGTTTTTCATTTTCATGGACTCCAATCCTGCCAGTTGCTGAGCATTTCTGTCAGGTGCTGGCTGACTAATATCTTCTAATTTTAGCATTGAGAATACCTTGTGAGAGAGGTCAACTAAAGGTGGGTGGTCATTTAGTGACAGTGGTCTGGCATAAGCGACTTCCCAAGGGAATTCTAAAAATCAGTTGCTTAAACAAGATCTTCTAATAATGGGAGAGCAGAGCGGTGCTCAGTATATCTGGGAAAATTTGAAGTGCTCCCCCCCCCCCCCCCCCCACCACCCCTAATAAGGGTGTTTTCATTGTAGGGTTGGCCTTTAATAGTTGCAGATCACTTCCCTTGCTGAGCTGGCTGATGCATTGTGGGACAGAACCAGGGTTCTACCCACTCCCTGACCAGCCTGTCCATAGCAAGAGAATAGTAGCTCCACAGAGCCTGCCCTTTCCCTGTCCCCAGAGCAGCAATATGCGGGAGGCTGAATACAACCCCCTCCCAGACAAACACAGTCACATCACACATTTCCCCCTTCATACTCTCTTTTGATTTCATGGAGCAATGAGGTTATTCAACTCCATATGTACTATTTGTGTGATACCAAGGCACCAAAGAGAACATACACTCTCTCCTGCCCCCACACCCCCAAAAAATATCTCATAGTATATGCTAGACTTCTTGCTACTCTATAATATTACTTAATGTTCATCTTCTGACTGGTCATAATGCCATCCAGGTTTCATTACCTGCCACCCTAAGAGTGTTCATTGTTCTTGTTACTAAGTGGTTGTGCCCTCAGTCCCTTACAATTCATATTTATTGGAAGGAACGGTACTGTCTCCTATCCAGTGTTGCTTCACCCTGTCAGAAAGCTTACTTCTTTTCCTTTTACGTTTATATATCTCTTCAGTTCTCTCTTGCCAGGGGAGCATTAATTCGATCATGTGCTGACTATTGGTCACCACCACGCAGTCTGTTTTCAGAGCAGAGCTGGCTACTTCTGCCGGGGAGCAGGGAAGGGAAGCAGAACCCAGTTCTTCCAATGTATTTATTTTCTGATATGCCACTGTGCTGAGAATTCTCCATGCTGGCTTCTTTCTTCACTATTTTATCACCCTCTGCGGTGAATCGTACCCAGTCCCAGCCTATGTCAATCAGCGTTCCCAATTCTCCTTCACTTGCATCTTTCCTTACCTTCAACTTTTCTTTGCTTTCTGCACCTTGTTGTGTGTCTCTAGTGACAATGCTCCTGAGTTCGTGCCATACTATATCCTGTCAAAACTATTCTGAAATTTGCTGTTGGATTTCTTTTCTGTATGCAAAAACTGGAGTAGGCATCTTTTTCCTCATCTGGCTTCCCATGTATTTTGATGGAAAATTATGTAGACAGGGTAATTTTTAAGTTGGTCCTACTTAAATATTGTGGGCATGCGACCATGGATATTTCTTATGATTATATTTTGTTGTTGTTTTTTCAGTAGAACTGTAATTGTTTTAATGCTTGCATATAAATTTCTCTGATTGCAAATACAATGCCTAGAGCCATATCTTGTGAAATGGAGCTCGCCCACAGGGCCTGATGGATTAGACCCACGGAGAATAAGATATGCCACTCTCAATAGTAATGAATGTTTGGAGTTCCTGGTAACTGACCTACAGCTGCTTTTTAAAACTGTAGAGTCAATTTCCTCTGTGTTCTGTTGATTTTCAACCAAAATTACATGTGAGCTCTGTGATTAAACCAATTTCCTTTTGGCTCCTGACCAAGTCATCTTGTCAGACTTTGCTTCTACAGTAAGCAACATTGGAAAGACAAGGAGGTATGTTAATTCCACCTTTGCTTTCAGATACCTTATTAAAAGGGACTTAAACAAAAAGTTCCCACCTCCCTTTCATTAAAGTAGTATTCCTCAATATGTGCTTTGTATTTCTTAAACATTGTTTTCCTAATTTCCCATCCTCCATATATATTTTTTCCTCTCTTGGCATTATCCTTTTGTTTTTCAGTTCTGTAGATACTGTTCATTGATAGTCAGAAGGTCATGGTTCAGTGATCTTAGTGTCAGTGAAACAAGGTGGTTTGTCCTTTTAAAGGCTCAGGAGCCTGGGGCCAGCCAGCCCTGTTCTGAATCAGAGATCCTTTAAAAGCAAGTGTTTGGGCCTGATAGAGAGGCTTATTAGACTATTAGGGAAAGGGTCAGATGATTCCTATCAAGGATGAAAGAACTCAGCTGAGGGAGGGGAACTACAGGAAGCGGGCTTGCTCCTGTGGCAGGCTCTGAGCAGGGCGACTCCCAATCAGATGGCCTATAAGAGAGCTAGGGAATAGCCTTTTGGGAACATAATGCGTAAAGTTAAGCACTAGTCTTTGCAAGATTAGTGTCTAAGTGCCTGATTCCTTGCATCATTGAAGTTAACAGGAGTTGCACAATTAACTTGAATGAGAGGTGGATTGGGGCCTAGAATAACTGGGAATAGAAAAGAGGGGATGTAATGGGAAGCTCAGATGAAGAAATAACTTGACGTTTGGTCCAATTCATGTGGGTATGATGGAAGAAGTGCCATTAGCTTGGACTTGAATGGAGGGATGGGGGTGATTTGTAGTGTGATCCAAAGCCCATCTAAGTCAATGGAAAGATTCCAATTGACTTAAATCAACTTTTGATCAGGCCCTTGCTGGGCTGAAATGGGGAGACCATACTTTGTATAGGGGGCGTCATGGAGAAGGGTGTGTGAGAAGCAAAGGAATAAAACATTAATAGTAGTAGGATACTGTATCATGTCATATCACGCATTCATCCACTGAGTGGACGTGAATACTCCTGCCTTTCATTATTCCAAAATCTATAGCATAATGAAACCTTATTCCTTTATTTAGTAATTTCAGCCACTTTCTTCTTCCCCCACCTAAGTGAGACTTTGAACTGATGCACCTCTTTTTAAAGGTACTTCGATCCAGCTTTCATACTGACAAGAAACATTCTATGCTTAAGACTGGGCCTTTGATGCTGACACGAAAGAACCCTTTTCCTCTGTAAAATTACAGTTCATGTTGTGTTACACATATAAATATTCAACTGCTGTTCACAGATTGAAATGGCCTAACCTCTATACCCGGAAAAATGAGTTTCAAGTAGGCAAGTAATAGAGTTCATTCAGCTACAATGTCATTTTAGTTTTTGAAGTAATGTTCCTGCCTCATGTTTTTTAAAGTAAACATGATCTTTAAGTACAATATTTAGGTTCAGATCCTGCACACTCTTCTGAGTAGATGTTCCCTGTGTGGAGCTCACTTGTCATCAGTGGGGCTCGGTATAGGCCTGAAGGTCTACTTGTTTGGAGAAACTTTCAGGTCTGGGGCCTCAGTGCAGTCCTCTGAATACATAAGACTCTGAGAAAAATCAATGGAACAACTCACAAGGTAAAATACTACTTGGTGAGTAAAAGGGGTCCAGAATTGGGGCCCTTAATGTCTAAATCTCAAACTAAAAAAGTTCTGTAGTTTGATCCTTCCCACTTTCAGTGATGTGGTTATGAGCACTGTCCTTGAAGGCAGACTGCAAACAAGCTGATTGCTTTTCAAATTGAATGCCTCACCCGCTGTTTGTAAACGTGTTCTCCTCTCATTTATCCTGTTACCGAACAAACAGACATTGATTTCTTTCACACTCATTTTTAAAGCAGCAACATCCAACATACATTGGTTACAAATGCAGAGCCTGCCTGGTTAGTAAAGTATCTATCTGAAACTCACTTGGAACATAAGAATCTGTAGCCAGCCTTTGTTATATTTATTGATTCTGGTAATGAGCAAAATGAACCTGGTTGAAGAGAATGCACAGGTGTGACTGTGTGGAAAACCTGGTATTTGAACATTACTAATGACCTACATTTGTGGTATGTCTACACTAGTGACTGTACATGTGTATATATGCGTGGCTGTGCATAATCCTCTATTGTCCACATCTAAAACCCAGAAGCATGTGTGTGTAAAGTTGAGTAGAGGGCAAATAAATTAGCATACCTGAAAATACACCTGGGTAAATACACAACTCATCTCTGGCAGAGCCCTATACCCATGCCAGTTTGCAGTCTGGATGGGGGTAAATGGCATGTACCAGGTTCAAGTTCCAATAGTCCTGCACCCCCATTCCCTCAATGCACTGAACCCTTTTCTTCCTGACCCTTATCCAATCTATAAAGGTCCCTGTCCCCCTGTTTTCATTGGTAGTACCAAGCTGCACTGACAACATCAGAACAGCCTTCTACTGCGCTCTTTACAGATCAATATAGGTGAAAATGGATCCAGCTCCAAGAGTAGCTGCTTGGCCCACCAGCCACAACTGGTTGCTAATCAATGTGTGGTCAGAATACACCTTTGTCCTTGACTTCTCCCAGAGTGGCAGGAACATACACTTGTACTGGGAAATTTAATGGACACTGGAGCAGGCAGGCATTGAGTGGACTCCAGCCCAGTGCCAAGAATGAATCAAGCACTTGAGGCTCCTGCACAGGAAGACCAAAGACTTGAATGGTCACTCCGGGAGGGCTTGTCATACATGCTTCATCTATGAGGAGCTTGACCGGGTGCTGTCAAGGGCTCCCACTACAGAGCCTGAAGTGGCTCCCGATTCCTTCCTCAACTCCGCTGGCTTCATTGTCCTGGAGGAGAATGAATGATTCAATAATAAGTTGGCTCAGTGGATTTGTCAAGTGCAAGGTTATGCATATTCATCTCTATTTTTCAATCGCCTTGTTTTGTTTGCAATCTCTGATTCTCACAGTTTCTCTTAGAGATACCTTGGGCAGATTCTCCTTTGCATTCTGGCCCCTTTGCCCTGCCCTGGAATATATATATTACAGTAGCACCTAGATGCCCCAGGCAATATTAAGACTCCAATGTGCTAGCTCTTGTACAAACACATAATAAAAGGCAGTTCCTTCACTAAAGAGCTTACAGTATAAACAGACAAGACAGAAAAAGGGTGGGAGAAAGAGCTGAAACCTGCCAGCAGAAGATTGGGAACCAAAGAAAAGAGAGACTAGGTCTGGGATTTTCAAAGAAGGCTTAGCTTTCTTTCAGCAACCTTAACAATCCCACGGACTGGCCCAAGATCACAGAGTCTGTTGCTCAGCCAAGAATCAAACCTCAGTATCCTGAGTTCCAGACCGGTGCCTTAACCTTCCTTACTCCACCAAAGCTATTATTTATAAATGACAGCTTCTATTCCAGTGTTAGAAGGTCTTGATTTTAGACTAAGTCTAAAGAGTCAGTTTCCAAGTTGGCTTTTCTTCATAAGAATATTTATTTGCATATATGTTTTTGGAGCAGAGTAACCGCCCAGATGTGCCTAAAGAGATCCTTCTGTTAGCTTCATTTCACATCTTCAAGAATAAAGACTATTACAGCATTTTCAATTACTTGCTTTAGGCCATAAGCCAAATCCATTTCTTCACAATAGAGCTACTGAGTGCAGCTGATGAAATAATGTACAATGAAGACTTATAGAGTTACAAGCAGTTTTACTAAAGAGAATATACAATAGCTTTGTGTAATTTTATTAAAAGATGACTCATAAGCTCCCTCAGACAAATAACACATCAGAACGTGGTGATTAATCAATTGCATTTCAGAGTCAGTGTCATATGCTTATGGAGCCAAATGATTCCTTGGCATAAATGTGTGAAACTGCCATTGATGTCAATGGAGCCGAGACCATTTACACCAACAGAGAATTTGACCCACTGTTTTTTCCTGCATCTGCACTGTGTTGCATACTGTTGGTTTATATAAATCAATGGGTGCGGAGGATTGGACCAGCTACGCTGCAGCCCAGGCACTGAAAAGACAATATAGCCTTTTTAAATGGTTTCTGTGGCATCATTTCCCCCTCCTATTAGAACACTCCTAATAGAATATATATGACTGACACCAAGGTATGGACAATGTAAACTACTCTGAAGATATTATTATTTTTATATATAGCTGTGATGGGACAGTGAGGCCCCATACCAGCAGAGAAGGGATTAAAGAGAGCCTATGGACCCAGTTAGCCCCACCTCACTGTACCTGCAGACAGTGCTAAGCCTGGAGGGGGAGATAAAAGGAGAGAGACTGGCCCAGTTGAAGGCTGGCTGGCCAGGAATGAGGATGGAGCTCTGCCTGAAGGGAGCTTTGTCTGCAGAGTTGTGGAGGGATGAGCTGGCTAGCTGGAGCAGCCACTGGGGAGGAGCAGTTAGACCCCAGGAGTGAGGACACCAGAGTAAGAGACTGTTTGGGAGATAAGCATGAAGGGAAGGACGGGGAGTGCTCCACTGGAAGACTGGGGGATGGGCCAATATTGAGTTGGGTCTGCTTTTTTCTGATTTTGAACTTTTTAGGGGTAAGCCTCTCCAAACCAATTCCCCACCACCGCCACCACCATCAGGATAAAACTGAAGGGTCAATTAGCTGGTGGGCTGGAGCCTGCTACAGTGGGCACTGGAAGTAGAGATTCTTTTCTCCTTGGAGAGACCCGTGGCTGCATCGGGATGCCGGGAGGGGGCCACAGGGGAGTGCTGCTCCTGCTACGGATACTAGAATAGCACAGACGTCATGATGTTTTTCAAGCCAGCAGCCCTTACACAGATAAACAAGACTTGTCAGCCTTCATCCTTATGCCTTTCTTAGCCATGTCACATAGGGGACTAGTTGTCTTGAATTGGAGAGTTGTTCGTGAAAGCTGTGCTGTGGAAAATTCTTATTTGCACTGTTACTGAACTAAAATGTATTTAACAACCATCCCTGAACATTAAGCCAGTAGGTTCAACATCTGAACATTAGCTATTGGACAGTATGTGAAGACTTTGAGCTCCACAATACCAATTATATCAGTATCTCCCCGCTACCCCCTTACACCTTTGCAATGATATTCGTTGTGAAATGAATCTGGTTAGGGACAGATTATAATTTGGCCCATTTTGGAATGGGCCCGTCATCTGTATAGGTTCACATATGACATCCATACTGTAATCTACCTATCCAGCTTTTCACAGTAGGGCATCTATGTATAGCATTATAGCATGAAAAATAGAGCTGGTTGGAATTTTTTTTTTCTGCTGTCATTTTTTTCAGAAATGAAAAACTTCACATTTTTGGCCAAAAAATCAAAAATGGATAACTTTTGGCTCCTTTGTGGGCTGGAGTCCTGCCTGGACTACATTTCCCATGATGCACTGCAGTCTCTCCTCTTGCTGAGCTGCCATGGTGCATCATGGAAGATGTAGTCTGGCTATAAATTTCATACATAAAGATTAAGGACACCAAATAGAAATATGAATTAAACTTTTACTCCCCTCCATAAACACTTCTACAGAAAGGAATACTTAGCTGTCTGGTGCTATATCATTTGCAGTAACTACTGGCTACATTTAAGTTGACAAGTCCTGGCTATCCATGTAACTCCAGAGGAAGTCAATCGGACCTATAAGAGCTCAGCATCTCTGAAAATCATGCCTTGCAGTAATTGCTTATTGCACAGTTTTCCTTTTGAAGGGGTTATTGTAACAGGACGGGTGAGAACGATGATCAACATTTGAAAAGATTAACTTTACTTCCTGGAATAATAATAGTGTTCCTTCTTTCAGCCTCTGAAGCTGTGTCTACACTACAGCATTTACAGTGGCACAGTTGCCCTGATGCAGCTGCACTGCTGTAGCGCTTCTGATGAAGACGCTCTAAGCCGATGGGAGAGAGCTCTCCCGTCAGGTTAATAACTCCTACTTCTGCGCGAGGAGGTAGCTCCATTGGTGGGAGAAGCACGCCGCCAAAGTGCTGTCTACAACGACGTTTAGGTTGGTATAACTTACACCAATTAGGGCTGGGATTATTCACACCCCTGAGCGATGTAAATTATACTGAAGTGATGTGTAGTGTAGACATAACCTGAGTCTACAGCCCAGCAATAGCTTTTGGGTCTGGTCTTCAAACCATGGTTGAGAAAGTGCTTCTGACTATCCTAGATCTTTACTGTCACAACAGAAATGCCGTGACATGTAAGATCATGTGACCATACCTTTTGTTCTTGAGAAATTTAATGCTGCAGCTTTAGTTACGTATATTCTTTAGGCATTAGGTATTACTGCTAATGCTGATGTTAGAGGCACTGATCATGTCAGTTAAATTCAGGACCAATGCTCACAAGGGAGCCAGCTGATGAGACTTCTGCATATACACTGGCTTCCTGTGCCAACCATTTAACTGAATCTAAAATCTATTTTCAATTAGTGGCAGTTTGGCACCTCGTATTGGCTGTTAAAATTGTGACTAAAAGTAAAGACAGAGGCATGCAAATTTATAATTACTTTTACTTAAATCAAATGAACAATAACAATTTACCATTAGAGAGAGAGATGTGCTAAGCTACCTAAAAGAGTTCAAATGGGTAGTTAACACCGACACGTCCATGGAATTAACCTTCACCACACTGTTAATACTCTGTACATCTCTGCATTCATTAAATCAATGACTTAGCCAAATGTATTGAAATGTTTTAAGAAAGCAATGGTTTTGGTTGCGATTTCACAAATGTAAGCTTTAACTCTTCCCTGGATAGTCAAATGTCCTTGTGTTTAGGGTAGTTTTTTTTCTGAAGGCATGTACTAGCCCACAAAATGTGATCGATCAATAGTTAAAGTAGACTGAAACTAGAACAGAAGTGCTCGCAGCAAAAAGCTAAGGAAGAACTGAAGCTCAAAGGGATATATTGCCATACTGTTGTTTCTTAGGGATTTGAATCTTCATATTGCAGGGGAACAAAAGAGACAAAGGATTGTGGGAGAAGGAAAGAATGCCATTAAAAAAAGCTCCTCTATTTCTTTCCCAGAGAGAGTGATGATGTTCTCCTGGGGAATTTGAAAATGTACCATCAGCCATACATAGTACAAGTGTAAACTCAGCTCCCAGTGGCCTAATAGGTAAGGCACTGGCCTCCTAAAATAGGGATTATAAATTCAAATCCCATCTGGCCCAGGAAGGGTGTATTCGTAACAATAAGTTATTGGGCTCATTGTGGGAAAGCCGGGATGGAATTCTATGGCCTCTGTTATGCAGGAGGTCAGATTAGAGCATAATATTGTCCCATTTCACCTTAAAATGCACAAATCTATGTAGTTGCATTAGCTTTACCTTGCAGCTACATCAGTATTCTCTCTGGCAGCATAGCAAGCCACTGAGCCCACAGTCAACAAATAGTCTGCACAGACATTACAAATGAATTGATTTTTTGCATAGGATTTTAGCTGTTAGTGTTTTCAATTGAAAAGTCAGTGGGACCATCTGCCAGGAGAGAGCTGTATTGTGTTTTTAAATCTGTGGGAGCCGGTAAGACGCTCCAGAAATTGTTGTATAAATTTTGGTTTGCTGGCAGCAGCAACAACAGATTTCACACTTGCTTGAAAGAGATGTATAATGCTTCCTACATGACTAAGCTGGCCTAACTGCATTTTCTCCATCAGCTGAATGCCTCAAGAAAGCATGCCCCTCTGATACAAGTCAACCTCGAACAGCTTCCTGGCCTTTACCACTTTCTTAAACTGCTTTGTTTCCTGGTATGTTCATCACTAGGACAGTCACAATAATGTTAACATAAACACAATCAGCTCATTTTAAAGACCCAAGGGAGGTACACTTTGTGACACTGGAGAGAGATCTGGAGTACTGAAAAGAAGGACCCAGTTTACATGGAAGGCAGCAAAAAAAGTGGATGGTGTACCGTGGGATCGGCAGTTAAGTAACATACTGAAAGGAAAGGTATATGCTACATGTGTTGGCCCTGCCCACTCTCAAAGCTATAATCTCTGTTAAAAGGTCTCCACAGAGAGAGATACGGAAATAACCAGTTTATCAATTGTGTTCTATCATTTGTAGTGATTTGCTTAATGTTCTCTTTCCCTTTCTTTAATAATAAAATAACCAGGGTGAATAATTGTGAATATTTTGCTTGGTTTTAATTGTGTTGTCCCCCAAGGTATATAGAATAACCTCTTTTCCTAAAATAGTGAGAGTCATGTGATCTGGCAGCATGAGAAACAATTAGCAAGAGTTGGCTGATCATTTCTTGTTTCTCTCAACTAAATATTACGTGGGGTCCAACAATTTAAAATGACCCCTTTCTGCCCCACACCAGCTCTCAGCTTAAGTTACCACAGCCCAGAGTTGTTCTAACATTCACCCAACTATATAGGGCCCCAAAGGACTATTCCAGCAGCTCGGAGTAGCCAAAATATAGAGACACTCTGACCTTGCTCCTTAGTCCATGGAAAGCAAGGAAAACTGGCCTAGAGCTTTTAGGTTTTCCCTACACAAGTGGGAATACTTCCTTTGCCAGAAGAATTCTCCAATGGTCAGATCTACCTGTTTTATAGCTCCTTTGCACCTCTGGGCTGGCAGAAAGGGATTGTAGTGCAACCAACAATCATGCCCCATGTCTTTACTTGATTTGTATTTGCTCAAATACTAAGTAACATATTTATATAGTTACTTTAAGGAGCACCAGCCAAAATTAAACATTGTTATTAATGACCAGATGGTTTCACCGAGTTTTACATTTAGATCTATTTATATATTTTTGTCTTTTATCTTACACAGCACATATGCCTTGTTGCCTCAGATAATACAAATATGACAAAGAAGTCCAGATGCTTCCCACTTCTGAATGCTGACACAGTACTGATGAAACATTCCTTTTGGTTTTCCAACAGATGCGTGTCCAGATCCTTAGCTGGTTTAAATTGGACTAGCTCTCTTGAAGGCAATGGAGCTATCCCAATTTACACCAGCTGGGATCTGGCCGATAATTTTTCATTTGTATCCATTCGGCTAGTCTGTTCCAGACTGACCATTATTTTGCAACCATTACCTTTTAGGCTATTTGTTTTAAATTGTTCCAGCATAAAATCAATACAGCTGAGCAGGGCTTGAATGTAAACATAGGGAAAAAAGGAACACCACGTTTCTCCTGATATCCCCTCGACATGTATTTACTTTCTTTATTTTAGCACAAGGTATAGTAGTCTTCTCTTCCCCCAGTTCTTCCTCTGGCTGGCAGCCAGAATGATTTTCTTTTACATGTTCCAGTGGAAAGTCCTGCTCAGACTTCATGTTTGCTTCCTGGGAAAGGATAAAACCAAGCAGAGATGAAGTAGTTATAGGAAGAGTCCTGTTAACCTTAGTGGTTTCATTGCTCAAGGGCACATGCCAACATTTTTGTTTTGGTCTTGATCTGTGGGAATATGCAAGCCCAAAGTATTAGCTTTGAATGAACTTGGAGGTCATTACATTGCAACTTGTGCAGTCATTCACACCGATGCGAACTGGGTGTGAAACGCTGCAATAAGAATGGTAGCACCCACTTTCCAGTGGTATAAATGAGCACATGAGGTGGAGGGCTATGGGTGAACTGGGTCTAAAACCTCCAAAAGTTGAAACCACTGAGTTTTACTTGGTTTCACAGAAAAAGCTGCAGAGTTATAAATGTCATATAACGTACAAGAACCTTTGCATAAACAAGATGCTGTTTCTCTTGGGAGACTGTCCATGCTGACCCATTGTTTGAAACTGAAAACAGGATTGCTTAGGGCTTGAAACCCAGAGATTCTCTCCCCTGTCCCTGCACTCAAGAGTCAGGACCAGAAGATTGTGCCTGCCTGAAGCATAGGTGCAGAATGGGAAGTGTGGGAGAAAGCAGGGAGCCTTCCTCCCCTTTGTGCCCTTGAAAAGCACGAGACCCAATAGCAGTCCCTGAGCTGGTGAAAAATGCAGGAGCTTCTCCCGCCTTGCACTGTAGCGTAAAGAGTACACGAGCTGGTTCACTTCCCCAGATTCGCAGGTTTGCAGTATGGTTTGAGGATGAGGATCCTAGGGAGGGAGGTGCCTAATTCAGACCCATCTCCCCCTGAGTTTGACCCATTTAGTCTGAACTTTATATTCTCTTTGCCACAGCCCAGAATGGATGATATCATTAGGGAGCCCTGCACTACACATTTAATGTTGAGTTCATTTCATTTTAGCCAGCACCAAAGACAGCCAGCTCTGGGGCAGAATACATCAGTCATAATATCAGAGCCAACAGTAGTTTTAGAAAAGGAAAATCTTAGCGCTTCTCTCCTGTAAAGCCTGCTGGCTATAATACCCTTGTTCTGAAAGAAAACTTGTATCCTTGCTATTGCTTTTAACTTAGAGCACATCCAATACCTCAGAAAGATCTCCAGGTCAGGGTCTTGGCTTTCTTAACACAGTACTGGTTCTCTGATTCCCTATTCTGCTGGACTCCCTCTTGTTACAATATAGAGCCTGGAGCATTTTATATATATATAATGCTGATGGAGCTCTACTGCTTCTTTGTGAGAGAGCAGATCTATTTTAAAATTTAAATTCTTACACACAAAGTTCTGCATGGTGCTACTCTTTGGAGCGTCTTTCTCCCTTCATGCCCTGGGCAAGCAATGTCCCCCAACTCTTAAGAATTTGTTGAGCATCACATATTAGGATGGTAATGTGTTAAGGGAAAAGTATTTGGTGTATTCTGCTCATTGTTCTGGGAGTTTTGCACCTCTGCGGATTAGACTCTCTGAGACTTAGGCAGCATTTAAATATAATGAAAGAGCTGGCTGATTTGTGTCTTGCTCTGGAGTCCTTTGAGATGAGCATCATGAAAATGCATGTGATTAATTGACTGATCTTCTTAAAACCCTTGTTCTTCTTGATCTGGGAGGTATTAAAAGTTTAGGATGAAGATTTTTTTTCATAAGAAAAGATTTTTAAGTTAAGACCAGTATGACTGTGGTTATATTTAAAGATAGAATAAAATAGAATTTCCACTATTTAGATTCTTATATCGTTCTCATCACTAAAGTATCTGCCTAACAGAAGAGCATTAAGCAACAGGACTAACATCTGTAATGTGTGGTTTGTTCAGTCTTTCATCTTCTCCCCGGGGGAGAATTGTGGGTGCAGTGTAGTGTTTTGTTGACATAGGGTTCTGAGTTCGGTTTAGACCTCAGTTGAATGCCTCCCTCAATTTTAAAATAATGTATGTTCAGAACTTCACCTTCAAACTGTGTGTTGCTTTTTGATACACACCACATTTAATTGTGCTTTAAGTACAAGAATAAAAAATAGCTCAATTTATCAGATTAATAATAATTAATAATACCTAGCTGTTCTAGTGCTTTTCATCTGTCGGACATGAAGTGCTTTACAAAGGATGTAGTATCATTAGAGGTGTGCAGAAAAAGGGATTTAATTTTGCAAAGGATTTTGAGATTTTGAAATTTGGCTTTGTTCCAAATGGAAGCAAAGACTGAAATATTCAGAATTCTCTTTGAAGGAAAATTCTGGGGGGGAAAAATGCTTTTTTTGGTCAATTGAAACATTTCATTTTGACAAAATCCTTTTTTTTTTCAAAATTTGTCACAGTATGTAATATTTACTATAATGAAAATAAAAAGGAAAAGTTGTGTAAAAATGAGAAAAATCTAAATGTTTCATTCTGATAATATCAAAATGTCAGAACTCTTTTCTCATTTTTTCCCCCAAAACAATATTCAGGTGAAATAGACCCAATTTTATCAAGTGTTTAGATTTCAAAGTAATAACATGTACCTATGGAATATGGTTCCATCAAAGTTTCTCCAACCAGCTCTAAACATTATCCCCATTTTACAGATGACAAAACTGAGGTACAGAGAGGGGGAAGTGACTTACTCAAAGTCTCTAGTAGAGCGTGGAATAGAATCCAGGTTTCTAAAGTCCCAGTCTAACGTTCTATCTACTAGGCCACACTGCTCTGAAGAGAAACCAGTGTATATGTGTTGAAAATTCATTTGTTGCAGAAGTGAACTAACTTGTGTTTTGCAGACATGGCAGAAAGTTTTAGAGACTGCAGTAGAGCTACAATACAAAGGAGGAACGCTGATACTGTGCTGGCAAATGCATACATAAGAGTATGATAGAAAATAAGTGAACTAATATATATATGATTAATATTATACCCGCAGTGTTATTCTGAAACGGAAACATGTACCTGAGGAGAAACTCACTCAGAACATTCACAATGTCTGCATCCACTGTGATGCATCTAGCTATATAAATGCTATGCCCTGGGCTATGTCTACACTATGAGCTAGGGGTGTGATTTCCAGCTTGCATAGACATACTTGTGCTAGCTTATTTGAGCTAGCATGCTAAAAATAGTAATGTCACTATGGTAGCATGGGTAGTGGCAGCCTGGGCGGCATGGGCTAGCCACCCAGAATACAAACCCACCTGAACCCTGTGGGTATGTACTTGGGTCTGCTAATATGTGCTGCTGCTGCCAGTGTTACACCTGTAGCTCATAGTGTAGATGCAGTCTTGGTTACTGTGTATTGCAACATAAGGGCCACATCACTGAATAGCTTCTGACCATTTTGCTGCCACACCACTGGCATAATCTTTACCTCAAGCTGGTTTAATCCTCCGAGGGAGATTCACCCCAGTGTAAGAGTGGTCTCTAATGGCAGAGAACTGAAGTGTAGTGGCTCTTGTGTTGCTCTCCAGACCTTTTACCAGTGTAGCTGGGGAAAAAATGAACTTGGCCAGAGTGCCTTTTTGGTATGCTGTTCCTTGGTTGTGGTTTTGGATCCCAATATAAGCTAGAGCAGCCCTCAGGCTGCTCCACCATAGTAAGGAACCAGCCAGAGCAGAGCTGCATTAGAATCAGAGCAGTGCCAAAAAGAGATTTAGACAACAATTGCACACATCCTATCTGGCCTCTGCACTATGTAATTTAGTAGCACACCACAATCTGGCACTTATTTTTTAAAGACTTCGCTGGCTACTGAGACAAGCAGCCATTTTGTGTTCAGCTCAGTGCAGACTGTTACAGAGAGGACACACCCTGAATGCTCTCACTGTTGGGTAAAATCTGTTTCTGACCTGTTTTGTGTAATGTCCATCTTGTATTTGTAAAAGGACAGCTAAGCCTCCATCTTGGACACCCTTCTCCTCAGATGATTTGGCGCCCTTCCAGCCTTTTTCAAACTAAGGCAGGAAAGGTCAGGGCAGTTAGAGTCATGTAACAGCCGTAGTCTACCTAGTAACCGCACGTTATTTAAGAGTGGTGCGCCTGTCATTCAGGGCTGTCCATCTGAGTGGCAGCAAGTGTCCCACATGGTTCAGCTATCTGCAAAGAGCCCCAGAGGGACCCGGACTCATAGGACTTTGGATTCTCGGTCTCTATTAACACACTTGCACTCAACTGTTACACCCCATTAGTGAGTGCACACACACATTGGACTGCGAGGTCAAGCAGAGACTTTGAGGGCAAGCACAGAAGACCTATCTGAGAGGAGAAGACCTGCCTAAAGGACCTATCCAGAGGGAGAAGACTACCGAATTCCTGAGTTCCTGTTTGATGTCCAGCGCCCCTGATTATCACCATTGTCTCTGTCGGTATTCTGAGTCTTTGTCATTGTGTCTCTGTCGCTGGATATGGTATTGTAATACCCACTGTGGTTTTTCTCTGTTTTACACCCATAGCTTAAGGGGTCTAAGGGCTCTGAGCTTCACGATCTGGTACCTGTTAACAATCATGTGTGTTTTGCTTACCTTTTGTTATTGCCTGAAGGGGGCCTTGCCTAGTTGTTTAATAAATGTTTTGCGCATTACACCTTATTCTGCTTCTGTCTTAATAGCTTACCCGATGATTGATTGTGGGAGTGGGTAGGATCTGCAGACAGCCCATCTTCTGATCTGTGTGGGCCACAGTTATATCTGTTTCGGGCTAACATCATGAAGATTGGTTTTATTCAAGCTTGGTTTTTTTTTTTTTTACTTAATCTAAAATGAAGGTAATTCAGGCTGATAGTATATGGTCTCCTTTGTGTCTGGGGAAAAAAAACCATAGCATTCACCAGCAGCATAACAGAACCCAAGGACTTCACAGTTTGAGCACTTAAAAATCATATCAAAACCTTGGAGGGACTTTGCTATGGAAAGTCAGTTTAGCAGGTCCAGGTTACTCTTGTGTATGTTTAACATACAAATGGGGAGTGTTTAAAAAACATGCAATTCACATGTGTAAATTACAAGGGATGAGTGCGACCTATGTGATGCACCAGTGTGAAGTCTCAGCTATGAATTAGTAAAAACCTCTCACTTTAAAAAGACCTGCCAGCCCGCTGTGGATTGCCACATGCTCGCCTTGGATACTTGGACATCACAGTAACAAAAACAAACAAACCAAACAAAAAAACACACCAACAAACAACACACACCCACCACCACCAAATATAAAAAGCTTGGTATGGAACAATCTCCCCTCTCCAATAATGTTACTGTAAGGAATGAGAAGTGGTTTTGGGGGAGGGAGTGAACAAGTACCCTGGAGGATGCCCAGATCTTGCACAGCACCTAGTTGTGATCACTACAGATCAGGATGGGATGTTTGTAGACAATTGACTTGAGGCTACCTTTGCATCCCCCACCAATCCTAGGGACATCTGGCAGCAGGGCTAGTCCCAGGTGTAAATTAGAAAAGCCCCAGAGCTGCTCTAATTTAATCTAGCTGCCTGTGGCTCCAAAGGGGTGTTCTTGTAGCCACAGTTCACCAGGGCATTGGGGATTCCCCGGCCATATTCCCTTTTCTCTGGTCATTCTTCCTGTGCTAGTACATGGAGGGGGATGTACAAGCCACTACAAGAATGATCTTTGATACCTGGAGCAACCCCATAGTGATTACTCCTGGGCCAATGGGCAATAAACACAATGATGTCTGAGTGTCTCTTGCCATTTCTTCCCCTCTGCTATAAATACAGATTATTGTGGGAAAGTTGCTAGAAAGGCAAATTTCAGAATTGTGCTTTTCTATGTGATAATAGAGTGTTGCTCCTGGACATCATTTGGCTAATACTAAAGCCTTTCTTCAGCCAGTATCATGGATAACAAGTATCTTATAACTAGAGATGGTCCTGACCCAGAATCCCAGACCTGAATGTCCTCAAACTATGGCAAACTTCAGATCCCAATCTAGATCTCTGCTTTACAACTCAATCCCATCTCTGCCTCTGGTGGTGGTACAATGCAGTTGGTCATGGCAATAGAACTAGATGTTGTACTGCAGTTTACATTGATTTCCTGCAAGCAACTCAGGGCGGTGTGTGTATTGATTAGTATATTTTTTATCTGAATTGTTTTATAGATTGTGGGTTTTTGCTATTTCCAGAGCATTTTTTTAAAAAATGAGTTACAGTTTTAAGGAACAAATGCCTGTATTTTTTATTATAGTTCCTTTTTAAGGGGAACAATAGGGCAGTTTTCAATGAAGAGGTAATTCCTTCTCTGGAAATGTTTTCTCGCTTCTGCATTGCTAACGAAGCTTGGTTGGAGGTCAAGGGAAAAAAATCAGTTATTGTTCTCTTTTTAGTAGTTAACACTTCCATTTTCTTTCTGTCTCTGTGTCCCACCAATCAGTCGTCTTTTTTCTTTTTTTTTGCGGCTTTGAATTAGTCATTGTGAAGTAGCCCGATTTGTATGACTTATCAAAACCCTAGCATCAGGAAGAAGTGACTTTTGGGGGGATTAATCCATTGGCTTTGACAAGAGTTGGACCAGATCTTCAGTACCGTGAGGACCGACTGGACTGAATTAAAAAAATGGGAAGAGTGACATGGATGACTTGTATAAAGCATGTGAGAAAATAAATGGGAACATAGATTAAAAGAAATGCAAGAGAGGAGGGGAATAATCTTAAAAATTCAAAAGATGCCATAGGGTGCAGCCTCTTTGTGATACCGAACCTGTGAGCTGAAGTTTATTGGATGATGGCTAATAAACAACACCTCTTGAAAACAGTGATGGTATAGAAGAGCTGTATATTTCCTTAACATTTTTCCAGTGCATTAACTTTATTCTTTGCTATTGCTCTGAGGATGTTGAACTCTTTTGTGTTGATGATGTGATTCTTCATTGGCAGGAAGGAATACCAGTCAATAAATACTTAACAACAGTATAAATTATGTACGATCGAATAAGTGAGTGTTACGGGGGAAACACAGAGACTAATGGGTCTGAGTGCAGAATGCCATAAAAACCAAAATACCCTGAATCTTTACAAGTGAAATAGCATTAGCTGTGATACAATGAATGTTTGCGATTGTTCCTACAGTTTTCTAGACGTTTGTTGAATGTTAAATGGTCTTATGTGTGAAAAGCCATTGGCAATTGTAATTAAAATTTCCCTAAACATATATAATTTATGGCACACTTATTCTCTTTAATAAGTAAGAATTTAAAGGCTTAAGAAGCATTAGATGAATTACAGCAGTGTCTTAATGAGCGTCTATGTCTTATTCTGTACTTGAACTATCTGTAATGACTTTTTACTGTTGAGATGTTCTTAAAGTTTATTTACCAGTCACTTTGTTTGGGTTGTTTAGTTTTCTTTTTCCCCAGATCCTTTTTGTTCTGTGTAGTTTAAAAATCAAAGCAATTCGCAGTAGATATTTAATGCCATATGGCTTATTCTTAACCTACTTTTTTTAAGTTCCAAATTTTACCAATCATCACAAATATATTTGCATATTGACTGTATGTTTAGATCGAAGCAGAAGTGAGGGAATAGTGCAAAAAAAAAATAGTTCCACGAAGCTGTGTTTGCCTTTCTACATGACCAAATAATACGGTGATGGATGTGGTATAAAAAACCTGAAGAGAATAGAATTTCTAGGGATCTGATCCTTCCCCCATTTACTTCAACTGCCTGCATTATGAAGTGGCTTTGGTCATGTTCATGTCCTTTTGGTGTTCACTTTTTGTGACCTTTTCAGTAATTACTTTTCACTAGCTTGAACGTTTGCTGCAAGTGAATTTTAAAACCCCAGAGATGGGGGAGAGTCTGTGCTGCACCTTTAGGAACCTTCTGCCTGTTTCCACAGCAAGCTGCTCTGGCCCTTTTCTCTGGTCTAAAGGTGCCGGAGTGCGGGTGAGACTCTCACCTACTGTATTTTTATGTAAACTGAATTTGCAGCCAGAACTTCATCTGGTGTATACTGGCATAGCTCCATTGCTTATAGTGGAGTGATGCCAATTTACACCAACTGAGGATCTGCCCCTTTGTATTAGCCCATGCAAGTGCTTGTGCACGTGTCCAATCTGGAATCCAAGCAGTGAATGGACCTCTGCCTGCGGCTTCTCTGCTCCCCTGTCTAACCCAGCGTGAGTCAATGAAGTACATGTTTGGTTGCAAGCTTTGGATGAGACAAACTTTCACTAGAAATCCTTCCAATTCATTGTTAACCTAACATCCACTCTGTCCTTTAACAGAAGGAGAGGGTGTCAGTGGTTCTGCGTGCAGCCCCTTTTTGGAGGCTCCACTTTCGCGGAGCTGGTTCACCTCTATTTAACTGAAATTAGTCCTTAAACTCAAGGCTTGCAATCTTCCTCTATCACCAGGCCCTTCTACCTCTCCTTCTCTCTCTGTTCTCCTTCCTTTATAAGTGGGCTTGTTTTCCTTATAGGTCACAGCTGTGGGTGCAAGTCTCCATGATTGGCAGTTCTGGCAGCTATACTGGGGTTTCATCGACTTGGTTGCCTGTGAGCAGGAAAGGATCTCCTCTCTTTTTTGCCTCTTCTGGACGAGGTTTGCAAACCCCATTCCAGAGGGAAAAATCTACTAGCAGGAAAAAAATACAGCAAAGCCTCTTCTCCCTTCTTCCCCCAATGCCTAGTATGCTGCTAAGAGGAGATTAGTAAGGCATAAAGTCTAATAATGAAAGAGACTGAGAATAAAAGGCATCAGACTGGAACTCTGTATATTGGGGAAATCAGGGATTCAAAAGAAATCTGTCTTCATTGCAAAAGAAGTTGTGTTTTTACACTGAGAGAGTTAACTTGAGATAGCTAACTCAGTGTACAGTCCTAGTGGAGGTAAGGCACAGGTAGTTCTTACCTTGATGTAGACCATCAAGGTCAACACTATACAACCCACCTAGGATTTACCTCAACTAGCTACATCAGGGTAAAAACTATGGTGCCCTGTTTCCACTAGAATTTAGCATTGAGACAGCTAACTTGAGTTCTACCTTTTCTTTGCAGCGAAGACAAAGCCTAAAAGGAGATTGACAGTCCACTGTGCTGGAACTTGTGTTTTTATTTACACACTCACAAAGTGAGTGCAGAGTGTACTGCCAGAGCAGAGAAAAGGGGCCTTAAGGTATATCTTCACTAGGGGTATGTCTACACTACGGGATTAATCCGAATTTAGATAATTCGAATTTGGGAAACAGGTTGTATAAATTCGATTGTGCGCGGCCACACTAAGCACATTAATTCGGTTTTTAACCACATTAATTCGGTGGTGTGCGGCCACACTACCCCATTAATTTAACCACATTAATTCGGTGGTGTGCGGCCACACTAACCCTAATTCGAATTAACAAAATCGATTTTGGCGCTACTCCGCTCGTCGAGGTGGAGTACAGAAATCGATTTTAAGTGCCCTTTAATTCGAATTAACTGGCTCTGTAGTGTGGACGGGTGAAGGGTTAATTCGGATTAACACAGCTAAATCCGAATTAAAGTCGTAGTGTAGACCAGGCCTAAGTGAGACTGCACCACCTGTTGACTTACCTGACCTAGCTGTGATCCAGTTAGATTCGATAACAATAGCAGTGAAGTAGTGGCAGTACAGGATAGCCACTCCAGTGCATACCCAGGGTTCTAGGTAGGTTTGTACAGACTGTGCTACTTGGGCTTGCAAACTAGCTTGCGTGTGTTTCCTGGAGCTGCAGTCACACCTCTAATTGCAGTGTAGACATGCCCTCCGTGTAACCGTAACTCAGTACCTCACCATGGCATTTAATCTATTTTTCAGTTTTGTTTCTCCAACTACTTCCTTAGCCAGAAACCTATTTGGCTCAGAACCTTCAGCTGCCCACGACAACGCCATTGAAGAAGAATTAGTTTGGGATTTTGTAATGAGACACAATTTGCAACAAATTTTCCAACTCTGGGATTTGTATTGCCTCCTAATTTTTAACAAATTAATGCTGTGACTCACAAAGAATTTAAAAAGTTCATGCATAGCTTCCTTCTCCCTTTTAAGATCTGAGTGGAAAGCCTCTGTATATATCTCCTGCAGTTAGATAACACTGTGAAATATAGATGATAATAGTTTGCAAATACGGCATAGGCATCTTTATTACGCTTCTGGAGATCTCAGTGTTTTAAAATTTATATTCACCAGAGACAGGTTGTCTTGGATCATCTAATTCTACATTTGAACCTGTCACTCCTGTACAAGCAAGGACAGCTTAGTGGTGAATATTAAATTGTAAAAATAAGGAAGAGTTCTTTCAAAGGGCAGAATACATTGATAATGTCATGTGGTATAACCTATAAACTGTACCTGTATAAATACTTGAAAAACTGTCAGGCCTTTGCAGATAAAATATGTGATGTCTCTAGCCAGTAAGTCTCTTTCTATAAATGTTGACCCTCCATTTTCTCAAGCCACTGCAGATATGGAAGAATTATGATGATCCAGCATGTTCTGTCAAGCTGTTCTTTTCAATCAAAATGGGTGTTTGTCAAAGCCCTTTTATAGGCTTAGTCTGTGGGGAGTTGTGTGTGTGTGTGTGTGTGTGTGTGTGTATATATATATATATATATATATATATATATATATATATATATAGAATCCCCCAGAGATTATATATATGAAGAGAAAGAGTATTGGCACTTTGAGTGTTAGTCCTCTCTGCAGTCTACAGATAGTGCTTTAATTTCCTCTGTTTGTGAGAGGCCTGTGCTATTTCGGTAGCTTTAATTATCATGATTTGTAATTAAATGGCTGTAGTTGGGGACAGAAAGCTTTGGTGCATTTTTTAAAAAAAGATGGCTGCCTTTGACTTCGTATCCCTTTAAAACTCATTGTATGCATTTCCAGACTGTTGTCTAAGCGACTCAGCCAGATGAATGCTGCAATTATTGGCAATAGCAACTAGACAACAGTGATGAAAAGACGAAGAGCACTCTTGATAACACTCTAACTTTAGCTCAACACCGCTTTAATTGATATTAAACGAAGAGCTTTCTTCTTGCTGGTACACTTCATAAATAGTGGCTGAAGACGAGGATCTTTCTTGGCCTGGTGAAGGACTTCTTGATGCAGTAGTAGTTTTAACCTCGTGATGCCCCTCAAGCTGTCCAGGTTTCTTGGGAACTCCTGGTGTTGAACAGCAGGATTTGCAGTAGTTCTAAATGGCAGGAACCATACTCACTGGGCTGTGTTTAGGCCACCTGAAATGGAGCGGAGAATAAGAACATTAGCTTCAACCCCCCAAGATTAGAACTGATATGGAGGGCCATTTTTTTTGTTACATTCCACTCTCTCTCTCAGCTGAGCAGTTCAAAGGGAGTGGTATTTGCCCTGAATTGCTTGAACTGTGAAATTCCCAAGATATGCAGAGTCAATGTAGCCAGCTTCTATGACTCCTCACCACATTCCCTGGCATGTCTTTTGCAGGGAGTGTGATATGTTGCAACTCTCCCAAGATGACGGATGGTCCCTCGGGGGCCACTACCAGATGATGCAAGTTAAAGCAGCCTCCAGGTTTCCCTAATTGGGGCCAGGGTTTGGGGAAGAGAATCAGGGAGTTGCAAATGACTTGATGCCTGTAAAAATCTTGACACTAGTTAGGCAGCTGATGTACTGTGACACTGCCTATCATTCTGATCAATATTATTTCATTGTTTTGCTTTGCTCCTCTGTCTGTCTTCACCTGTTATCTCTTGTCTTATGCTTAGATTGTAAGATCTTTGGGGCAGGAACTGTCTTTTTGTTCTTAGTTTATAGAGCATCTAGTCCTGGTCCATGACTGGGGCTTCTAGACAATAGAAATAATATATATTAATAGTAACTGTAGTCTGGCCCAATATATGTAAAGATAATATATAATAAACAAGACATACCTAAACACAGTATTCTTCCCCCATACACACTTCATGTATAAAATACACACGATAATATAAGAAGTTTTGGCTGCGACTTCAGAGCCACCAAACCTTGTTTTTCACATTTTATGTCTCCTTTTATTTTTTGCAGCAAATCAGCCAAGTGAACCCTGAAGTACCAGAATAAGCAGCACCAAGCAATGATATGAAAACATGCCTAATGGCAATCACAGAGTCATAGAATTTAAGGCTGGAAGAGACCACCAGACAACCCGACAACTGAAATTATACCCAAGTATTTCAGCCTTCAAGAGACCAAACTACTATGTGCCTCAGGCAAAGAAGAGGAGGGACCAAGGTGCTCCAAAGCAATGGCAGGAAACTGATCAAGTGAGATATACCCAGATGATACCAGCAATCAACCTGCACCCCAGACTGCAGAGAAAGGTGGAAAAAAACCCAAGGTCACCCAATAAGGAGGTATTCTGAAATTTTCTTTTAAATATACATCTCTCTCATTGTGGTCAGGAATGGTGCTTTCACAAAAGAACCATCACTACATTCTCAGTCCCAAAGTGCCACTGTATGGGCTGCATTGCTTACTGCTCTGCCCTGAACTTTTGATTTGTTCAGTCATTGACTGGCACAGCATAATGGGTGACCTACAAAAGGTAAGAGGTGAGGGAGTCCCTCTTGAAAGATGAGATAAGTAGTGCCTTTGGGCATATACTGCTAAAGGACAATGCTGCTAGTTCTGGCCCTATTTTCCCATTACAGAGAAAATGTAATATTGGGAGATGTGTTATTTTTAGCGTGGTTTTAGAAGCAGCATTGTCTTTTCCTAAGTACAGGGCCAGGAGCCAAGAACTCTTGAGTTCTGGTCTCATTCTGCCACTGCCTATGCATGCAGCATTGGGTATGTCACTGCATTCTGTGGTCCAGATTTGCAGACTTTAATTACATGATCACATACTATTTTTTCTTCAGGACTCCTATCTCATTCAGTGTACAGGATTGTTGGGGGTGTGTGTGTGTGTAAATTGGGAAACTGAGTCACAAGTCCAACCAATTTAGGCTTAATCAATGTTTTCCTTTATTTAGACAATTTTAGATAGAACTATTGACACATATTGTGTCTGAACATAAATTTATGCCAGACAATAATAAAAGACAAGATGGAATAGGTAAATGGGCCAAAGTTACCTCACTCTGGGGCACAGAGAAGTTCTTCCACCTTCCATAATGGTCATTGTGTCCTCTGATCGGTTGATCTGGTCCTTCACTCCCATTCCTTCAGTTTCTTGTCTCGGGTTTCTTCAATTTGGGTCTTGTTCACTTGAATCTTTTATACATTTCCACATTCCATATTACTTGACCTTTCTCAAGTCAGCTTTTAGCACATGACATATTTGTTATTTATGTAACCCATAGATTACGCATGTGCAAGCTTCAATTTACCCAACTTCTCCATTTTTGCTGTTTATGCAGTTTTTATGTCATGTTGTTTTGTGTCACCCTGTTCCCGGGTCTTCCCAGAAAAAGGCTTCTTGTTGTTACAGGTTTGTATGTTTTTTAATCTTAAAACTTCCAGCACAACATGGTATCTTTGCACTGTCAGCAATAACATCATTTTAAGCAAATCAGCAATTCTACATAAAAGAACAACTGGCAAAACCGCACTAATGCCTGCAAAGCCTTGGCCTAAGAGTTACTTCATTTAAACTCACTCCCTATCCATAATTATAAATTATTAACATATAGCTATCAAAGCTTTTACCCTTGCCATTTAACAATTCTTCCTTTTTATATTTCAATATCATATTCAGTTGTGTATAGCATCATACACCCTGAACAGATATGGAAGGGGGGGAGTTATGGAAAACATACCATTCTCAAGGGTATTGCTTACTTTACCTGATGGAGTAAAGTGGCATACTCCAATGCTTGTTTTCTTTCTTGTTTCTTTTGCCAATTCTTTACCGTACACCTTATTTTACAACACATTATAAGCATTACTGTAATTATCAAGACTTGTATCCACAACAATATCTGAAAACTAAATGTCCCAGCTGGATGATCCCCAATTGCATTCATTTGATCCCATCAGCTGTCTGGTTTTCACACTTGTTCTATTTGATTATCTACTGTACTTAATTTTTCTTACAAGTGAATTAAATGATTTGTGTTTTGATTTAACAAAGACTTTAAATGTAGATTTAATTTTGCAACAGGTAATATAAAGTTAGAGTAATTGCATAGCCTCAGAACCAAAGCTTGGTTGACTTTTTAATTTTACTGGTTCAACTAATTTGGCTATAGGTATAAATTAGACTGATTCAATTATAGTTTCGAATTTAGGGATAAAACACCAGGTGAACTGGTTGATTGGGCATACTTTCCCTCCATAATTGTATTTTAACTGTTCTGTGACTGCACAGTATTCTCCATTTCCCACATATGTGGCATGTAATTGATGTCCATTCGAGGTACTCAGCTGTACTGGGCAGATGAGATGAGTTCTTTCTTGGGTTTCTGTCTCATTACTATGATCTATACCACAGATGCATTGCATGGCCTTTAGGGCATCACATCGGCAGATCCTTCTGGTTTGCACCTCTATGCGGCAGTCCAGAAGGGGTGCTTTCCACCATCCATGTGAGTGTCTTCCAGAATCTGAGATACCTGGACACATTCCTTAAAAATGGAGTCTTTGAGGACCTCTACTGAGTGGACAACATATACTTCCTCTTCATAAATGTCTGTTTTATTTTTAAATTATTGTCAGGGAAAGTGAAAAATAGACTTGCAAATCGTCTGTACAGTAACTGTAATCAAGAGGTTACATTGTTGCCACAGCTAGATTCTGGAGATATTCATTTCTGTGACTAGTTGTGTTTCATTCCTATACCAATCCAGCAAATATTTGTTGGTAGTAAGCTTAGGTATTTTCCCTGTTTGGATATCTTTTAAAGCTTTTTGAATATTTATGAAATATATATGTGTGTATGTGTGTGTGTGTGTGTACCCATTGCATTGTGCATTATCTCCTTAGCTATAGTGTGATTTCCAGCTTCATTATTATTGTCCTTAATACCTGGGAAATAACAAGAATTGCACTGGGAAGTGTGGAATATTGATAATCAAAGACGACAGTCCCACAATATAAACAAGATGCTGAACAGCCCAAAATGTATCCGACATATGTTTCTTATTCCAAGAATATTTCTGTTCCACAGGAGTTAATAGCTGAGATGTGAGATCTGATTCTTGTGCTGACCTAAAGCAGCTACCAGTGCTATTTCTGTCGCAGTTGGTTCCAACATCAATGGCTGTGAATAGTCAGGTTGAACCAAAACAGGTGCTGAGGCTAATGCCTGTTGCAGTTTAACAACTGCTTTAGTTAATTGTGGGTTTCCATTCCCTACTGCTACCTTTTTTTAAGTAAAGCATATAAAGGAAATGCTATTTCTGCATATTCGGTTACTTGGAGGCAGCCTGGCACAGGGACACATCACACTCTGAGTTGTATCCTTCACAGTCCTGGTTCAGCAGTCTGTCTGTGGCTCAATCTTAATTCTGGTATTTCCTGACCTTTGAGTGCTTGACTTTACAACCTTAATAATGTTCTTTTAACATAGTTTATGTGTAATTCTAACAGTAGCTTCAGTTGATAATAATCATGTAATTTCTTGCTCTATTTTGCACACATATTTAAAAAATATATTTCAATAAAGCATTCAAAAATTCTTCCTATTCTTGTAACTACCTCTTTGGATTTAATTGCTAAATTACTTCTTGCGAATCTGTGAGATGGAGAGCTTCATTTCCAGGAGCTGATTTGATTGGCAATTTAGAGATGATTTGTTAAACTAAAGAGTGAATTTCATAAGGCTAAATATAAAATTGCAAAACTGCTCAAGGGCTTAATTGCTCTGCCTCCATCTAGAAACATAACTGTGTTTGCAATGTATACACCAAAAATGTTTTAGAAACAATGAGATTGCAAAGGAAACACACCAACAAGTTCACTGGAACTCAAAGTTCAGGTGGATACTCTATCCTTACTCTCTGTTATGTATCCTTTTCACACTGTTTTCTGGCAAATACCATAATAGACAATTTAAACACATGAGCTTCAGTATATTATCTCATCAAGTTTATGAATGAACCATTTGTTTTGTCATTGTGTTTTTAAAAATGTTTCTTTAAGGGATTAATTCTGTATCCATTAGAGTCTATATCCATTTTTTTATCCCTCCCAAACTTTTGGATTATTTTTTGTTAAAGTACTTACTATAACTCTGGATAGTCTTGCCTCACTTTTCATATACATGTCTAATTGCTTTTTTTTAATCCTGCCATCTCTTGATCTCAGTGGCTCTAATGATGTGATACGTAAAAATAATTCCATTGATCAGTTTTAATTCTGAGACTTTTTACTTCCATTGAATATCCTCTTGTGTTTAGAATTCAGTCCTTGTGTATCCTAGTAAGGGACCGCTGATTTTCTTTATTGTGTTTTTAAAAGATTTTCTTTTATACACTTTCCAAGACGAGGCAATGGGCTGTAAGAATGCAATTAGACTCCTCATGAAATTATTGAATGCCTTCCTTCCTCTTTGAAGTTTGTCTTGCTGGAATATTACGCTTTGCGATAGACTGTAAAGGAATATTATTAAGGAGGGGCATGATATTCTTATTTTTTAATGTTGGTAATATTTTGTAAAATTCCAGTTTCGTTTTTCTTCAGTAAATCAATAATGAGGTAAGTTAGCAGGGTTTCAAACAATTCACTACTAACTTCAGGAAATGGGATTTTATGAATTTTGAAGTTAATGGTCTAATGAGACTTGTAATAGCTGACCCCTATAAACATATTTTTAAGCATTATAACAACATCAAACCCCCCCCCCCCACTCTTTTGTATACATAATAGAGAGGGAAACAGATACAACGAGAGAGAGAGAGCTAAAAGAGGCAGAGAGAAATGTCCACCGGCTGCATCTATTTCATCATAATTTGATGCCATGCAGAACTACAGAAATTAGGTAACTTGAGCGTCACACATTGACTCCTAAAATTATTGCTAATGGGCAGTCCTGTTCTAAATCAAGTCATATGCTTTTCTCATAGGGGAGACATACGGAATCCCTTTTTTTCTTACTTGATTTATATATGGGCAGCTGCAGAACACTGTTTGTAAGGACTATAGGTTATCAGCAATGTTAGAACTGGGAGCTTCACTACAGATTTTTATCACTCAAATTAAAGGAATAGTTCCACTAGCTGGAAGCAATAGTAGGCTGCTATCCTCAATGTGAAATAGACTCTAGAGGGGGGGTGACACACACTTTATAAATATTACCTATTTTATGTATGTTATCCACATTCCTTTATGCCTTATACTCAGCTGCCATGCTCATTTCCCCCTCTTATACATTCAAGAATAGGCATGTATTTGGTAGGCCGCATTGTAGTCAATCGATAAAGATCAGTGATTCTGTGTCTTTTTTCCTCTCATGCTTCATGCCAAACCAGAAGCAAGGAAGACTGAATTAGGTGAATATGTTTTTGATATGGACTCTTGTGAATTTACTAGGTAGAAGGAGCCAGCACTGGTTGTGTAGGATACTTATTTTTTTGGCATGTCCCTTTCAAGACAATAAATAATTAGTAAGGCCATGTTTTAGTCACGGGTATTTTTAGTAAAAGTCATGGAAAGGTCACGGGCAGTAAACAAAAATTCATGGCCCGTGACTTGTCCATGACTTTTATTATATGCAGCCCTTTGACATTTAGGAGTTCAATGGGCCTGATTTTTTCAAAGGTGCTCAGCTCCTTCATTGCCCAGAGAAGTCACTGGGAGCTGTATCTGTGAAAGGCCACTTTAATAATAATAATAATAAAAAAAGACTTTTAAATGTGGATTAGGAGCTTAATTTTAGTCAGCATTATTGTAATGTGCTGTCTCATGTTGAATAGCAGGTGCTCACCTGTGTGCCCCATGCTTATGGCATTCGCTTTTGTTTTCTATTTTGTTTAAAATAAAATAAAAAATTTATCAAGGGTTTTTTTTGTTTTTTTTTGGTACATATTTTTTTTAAAGGATGAAAATTGGGGCAAAAAATGAACTTCACAGTTTCCTGCGTAAATGTTGGTGTTAATATTGGGGGATGGGAGGACAGACTAAAAGGAACAAATGGAGAAAAGGAAGCATAGGCACGGGAAGTAAGGGTGCAGGGGGTGCTGCAGCACCCCCAGGTTTTGCGCCCGCGCCCCACTGCTGCCTGGGGGCTTGGCTGCCGGTCCCGCTCGGCCATCCGCTGCCATCCCCAGGATACCACCGGGCCGCAAGTCCCATGCCCAGGGCTCCGCACCCGCCCCGAGCTGGGGCCCCACCCTCTGCCGCCTTATCCCTGTCTGTGCCCTCCCCCCTCCCAGAGCCACGGCCCTGCTCCTGGCCCCAGCTCTAGGGGGGAGTAAGGAGTGTGGACAGGGGTAATGGGGGTGCAGCTCAGCATCCCCACTCCCAAAACTGTTCCAGCCCCACTGAAAGAAAGAGTACTACTGATCTGGCTCTCTGCTCCAGAAGGAGAGATGAATGAACTGCATTGGATTTTCAAAACACAATCAGCCTTTTCATGTACTTGAGTGGTCCAAAATTTAGGTGAAGAGTGACAAAAACCAAACAATAGCTTCTGTAAAAGCCGGGCATTTTTCAGTAAAAATCTGCAAAAACTGAAAACAAAGGGCCTTGCCCACGCTGTTATCATCTAGTCTCCATTAGCATAAGGGGCAGGGGCTTACGTTTTCAGAACAGGAATCTATAAGTTCTATCCCTGCTGTTGAATGACCATGGTGAGCCGCATAGCGACAGACAGCCACAAAGCCACCCTACGGAGCTGTGCATTTGTTGGGTTGCCAAAGCAATCTGTTTTTGTTTTGTAAAGAAGCAATGACGGAGGAAGCTCAAAGTCTCCATAAGCTTTTCACATCTGCCTTAGCAGGTGGTTTCTTCTTTTGCATTCATTCTCACTTGGGCTTCTCTCAGCCGGTTTGGATAATTAAAGACTTCTATTTTTCTGAAAGGGGGAAAGAAAGCAGCAGGTTCTGTAATATTAATCTTTAAGGAAAAGAGCCAATCGTGATTTGTTGTAGGTCACTTAGTCTGGGCACAAGATTAATACATTTGTTTTCCTTTCTGTGTGGAAAGGCCCAGGCATCTCTAATACTTTATAGTGAACTTATTACAAGTGGGCTGTGTTTAATCTCTCTTGTTTGACCAGACACTGTCATTCACAAATTAAGAGCGGCTTAAATTGATTACCTGTTTAGCCTTTGGGATGGCTGACTAAAGCACCTCAACTGATCTGATATCATTTATTGTCCTAGACCCCAACGGCTCTATCTCAGTGTTTCAGTTACAGGTTAAGTATTGGTATGCTGGAACATTGTAGCTGTCATTGGCTAGCTACTTAGATACGTTATTGATTATTTTTTTAGACAGAATCTTGGCATGCTTAATATACACGAGCCTGAAGTCTCAACACTGCTTAACCCTTGCTCATTGCATAGTGACATTAGTTAACCCACTCTATTATTGTTTTATCAATAGTTATGAAAGCTCTGCATAGATATTTAATGCTCCGATTTTTCTTTAAATGACAATGTGCTATCATCACGCTTTGGAATATCTAGCTAAAATATTCATTTCTGAGCAGGAGAAATACATTTTCTATGTTGCATGGATGAATATGTAATATTTAATACTATAATGAGCGGTGTCAATTACTTCATATCCACCACATATTATAGTTGTGAAATGTATTTATAGATTGACTAGTTATACTTTTAAATGAAAGACAAGTCTAGCAAGTGGGCCAGATTCTCCCCCCCACTTAACAATGGTCCAATCCTATTGAGTTCAGTGGTATCTCACTAGTATGAAGGCAGAATTCTTCTCAGCTGGAGACCAGTTCCATCAATAAGGGGCTAGAGCGGCTCATCACTGTCTTATGGGAAGATCCTATAGAACAGAGGTAGGCAACCTATGGCACATGTGCCGAAGGCGGCACGCAAGCTGATTTTCAGTGGCACTCACACTGCCCGGGTCCTGGCCACCGGTCTGGGGGGCTCTGCATTTTAATTTAATTTTAAATGAAGCTTCTGAAACATTTTGAAACCTTATTTACTTTACATACAACAATTGTTTAGTTATATATTATAGACTTATAGAAAGAGACCTTCTAAAAAGGTTAAAATGTATTTCTGGCACGCGAAACCATAAATTAGAGTGAATGAATGAAGACTCGGCACACCACTTCTGAAAAGTTGCCGACCCCTGCTATAGAATTTACTCTGGATTAAACCAATGTTATCTTATAGACCCATAGAATTGATAGAAAAATTTTCTTTTTTTTTAAACCCTCCTATTGAATTCTATAGCAGCGGTGTAAGCCTCTACAACCTTCTGTAGGATGGTTAAATAAAGAAAATGTAGTAAGTTTACTATTTTGTATTAAATTCAGAACATTTCTATAAGAGGAACTAAGACGCATGTTAAACTTTGGCTAGAGATAAATCGACAGATAATGTCACTGTGTTAATGGTGCTGTAGAAGCAAATACCTGCCTGTTGTTATTTTGATCATCAGCAGGTCACATCATTGAAGTCATATTACTGTAAAATAATCAATTTTATTTCAGGTACCTCTTTTTATAACATACATTTGAATCATTTAAAAACTAAGCTAAGGGGTACCATTTTCTAACAAGCCTAAGTCATATTTTCAAAGTTATTTAAGCATTTAGGAAGCTTGGGTTCCTAAATTCTTAAATCACTTTTGAAAATGGTATTTAGGCTCTTAAGTCATGTAGGTGTGTTTGAAAATTGTACCCCAAATCATTGTTGCAGCATATTAATTTGTATTTGACTTCTTACTTGCTCTATTTACGGTCATAAATTTTTGCTAGCACGTAACACCAAGTCCCATTTGTAAACAGACTTGTTGCTTACATGGCCTATTTATGCTATAGCTTCATTGATTAGAGGCTTTGAAATGTATGGTGCTGAATCTTTTATCTGCCAATTGTTCCAAACACACGGAGATACAACTTACAAGGCTTCTGATTAAGGTGATTCCACTTTGTTTGCAAGGAAATAAATTTCACTGGGATAATGTAGTTTGTTCATGCTTTATTTCCAATACCAACCAGTGGGAAAGGCAGCAAGCAGGGATGGGGAATGGAGATGGTGGTTAAAAGAACACAGACAAACAAATGAGGAGGAAATAATATTGGAGCAAGAAAAGAGACAGAAGTGAGGCTGTGCTAGATTTAGTTAAGGGAGGTCATTTTACAGTAGAAATGTTTTCATCTATGACATTAGCTTGGTCTTGTGATCCCACAGTCCCCAAACCCACTGTCATAGTCTCCCATCAAAGAAACTTTTCCTTCTTAACACAACACATGGTTGGTCTCTGGAGCATGTTAATGAATATTCCTCCTCTAGTTTTGCTTCAGACTTCTCTCTGCAGGCGCTGTCCGTCATGAGTTTGAGCACCGCTGAAAGTGTGAGGGAGCATAGCATCATGGGGCACTAACCCTTTCAGACTATGTTCTGCCCTCTGCAGTGAGGCCCCAACTTCTGCTTTCATTCAGCAGTTTCACAGTCAAACTATTCTTGTCAAAAATGGCCACAAAGAGGCCAGAAAAAGGTCGGTCTCTCTCTTCTTTTTATCTTTGAAAACTCTGCCAAAATCAGACCTTTTGTTGTTCCTTCATTATTCCACATTTACCTGCCGACTTACATTGACGCCTATCACTGCAGTATCAGAGTCCCTGGTTGTGCAGTGTAACTGCCACAGTTTGTTCATATGGTATTTCAATCCGATATGATGGAAAAGGACTGAAGCGATTTACATGTCTGTTAAATGAGATTTCCTGGTAGCAGAATGCTCAGTTTGGTTAAAAATGGCTGGTTGGATAATTGTGGCTTGGCATGGGCACACTTCTTGTTCTCCCTCACGTTTGAGACAGAGATGGACCAGATAGGAATCCGCCTTGAACTTTGGAAAAGTTCCAATTAGGATGCAGACTTTGTAGCTCAGGCTTGTCTCAGTAATAGATACAATAGAGCTATTATTACAGATAATAATAATTGCAGAAAATAACTTTAGTCATGTACTAATATTATCCAAAAATCTCAAAGCCCCCTGTCAACTTGAATTAAGTTTCACAACAGCCCAAGGTAAGGTAAGTAGTTGATAGGTAGGGATCAGTATGTGCTTTTTATGGAGCGTACACTGAGATTAAATGACTTACCCAAGTTTACAGCTCATGTCAGTGGCAGAGAATTTAGCCTGTTGATGCTCTGACCCTTACTCTGAACACTAGGTGACACAGAAATCTGTACATAGTTGGACATGGGGGTCAATCCTTGGATTTGAACAAAGCTGTGATTAGCCTAGAATCTGAGGAAGGCATGGGAGCAAAGGTTCCTCCAAGCCACCTTTACAGTTCCCTAATCCTCAAGGCTGTTGGGAGCCAATTCATCCCTCAGCATAAGTTAGGAGCAGCCCCTGGGCTGCTTGTAATGATCCCTCTGGACCATCATGCTGGCTGGCATTGCCAGAGCACTTCTACAGTTTTGCCACCCTCTGTGCTACCAGAACAATGCAAAAAGGGGGGTGGGAGGCGTAGTGGGAGACCAGGATCTAGACCATGGTGTGACAAATGTTTTTTGGTTGAAAGAAGAATTATACTGTTGCAAAATTTTACTTAATATTTTCTAATTAGAGCCTAGCCCCGTGGACCCAAATTGAAAACTCCCATCGGATTAAAGTGGGACTTCTGTATCCATGAAAGATGAAGGATAGGATCCGTATGGGAATTCTCCTCCTTTCCCACTCCCAGTCCACTCTCATAAACGTTAGTGTGTAAAAAGAGCTTGATCTGATTTGGAGATGCTTGTTCCGTCAAGACTCCTCATAGGAATTATGGGTTTCCATTTTACGTTGAAATGCTTCTGAATATTTTCATTGGACAACCCTTTGGTTAGCTGTACTGCTTAGACCTGGACATTGTTTAGATCCAGTGCAGCAATGCCTAAAAAACAGTGACAACAATGAATGTTTTATGAAGAACACACTGGGGTTGTACATGAGAAACCAAAGAAGGGAAGGGCCCTGATCTAGCACTGAGTTGCTCGGTGTTAATGCTGGTGCAGCCAGAGTAAAACTGCAGGAACACAGTGGTCAATCAGACATACCCCCTTTAATTTCTCCAGGCTTCTTTATTTTCAGTGCAAAAGTTTGCTGCTCCATATTATATCAGTTGAGTGTTTCTCAAATTGAGTGGGACAAATTTCGAGCCCCGCTAACATCTCTAAAATATGAAGTATAAAATCTTTTGGCTTTAACTGATCATTTAGACCATCTTATAGAGGGAATCACAGCATCTGTGGCAACACAGTAAAATTAAAGTATATGAGTGTACTTGGGTGGAAAGTAATGTGTGGCCAAATGTAACTGAGCAACGGAGAGCAATCAGAGGCAGTTGGAAAATCAGGTGTGGTCTGAATTCTTTTATCCATTTGGGATTTCCCATTGGCACAGAAGTGACAAATCTAGTCACATTTATTACTGAGGCATCTGTAGGTCGGCTAAATAATTGATTTAGAGGGATTGTTTTGAGTGTAAAAGGGGAAATAGGATGCCAGGGAGCTCAGCGGCAGCTATATACAAATCCTTGAGGCACCGGCAGTTTTATTTTAGTATTGATCAATATTGGAGAAAGAGAGAGAGAGAGATTTGTGTGGGCTCAAGAACTCCATTATGAGGGGGCATAAAATCCTCCGTGGTGTTAACAATATGAAATATGAGATAAAAAGTGAGTTGTTGGTTTTGAGGAAGGTCCTTTGCTTGGGCAAATGTAGGGACATTTGGGCTTCTATCCAGCAGAATGAAGGGTGCACGTTTATATTATGTGGGATGGGGAGTCAACACGGAAGCTACTGAACAAATGATTGGGTGATTGAGACCTCTGTAGGCTGAACTGTTGCCCTCTTTTGTCTGAGCTCCTACATATATTGCTGTCTTTGCCACCGATCCTGCCATTTCATCCACACAGGCGTGTCCTTGTGCCTATGCAGAACCCCATTGACTTTAAAGAGATGCCACACAGAGGTTAAAGTTCCACTGGCATGAATAAGATTGCAAGATTATGGTCTTTCTTTGTATGGCTTTTATTTTCAACCAGGAATGTATTGTAAAATAAGGCTAGGATTTTTCAAAGGAACCTAAGGGAATCAGGCACCCAAATACCATTGCATTTCCGTAGACTTTGGGCCCCTATCTCCCTTAGTCTCATTTACATCCCAGGCTAATTTCCCTTGTTCACTCCAAACATAATCTTCAGCAACAGCTGTTGTCATCACGTGTTCATTCATTTTCATTTTGTTCTAAAAGAGCACAGTTACAACATGATATTTCATCACTGTTTATTCTGTTGGAATTGTTCTCAGCTAGTTTAATACGATTATTTTAAAATGAATGTTTATTTTGAAAGCTTCTACATCTATACTACCCGCCGGATCGGCGGGTAGTGTTCAATGTATCGGGGATCGATTTATCGCGTCTCGTCTAGACGCGATAAATCGATCCCTGAATCGACGCCTGTACTCCACCTCGGCAGGAGGAGTAAGCGGAGTGGATGGGGGAGCCATGGCAGTCGACTCGCCGCCGTGAGGACGGCCAGATAAGTTGAACTAAGATACTTTGACTTCAGCTATGCGAATAGCGTAGCTGAAGTTGCGTATCTTAGTTCGAACCCCCCACACTAGTGTAGCCCAGGCCTTAGAAGAGGTTGGGGCAAATTCTGGCCTGAGTTTAACCCATACAACTACACTGTCTTCAAATGTAACTGTGTGGGGCTGAGTGAGAGCAAAGTTTCACCCACTGCATCCATAGAGACCTTATAAGTCCTTTATTTATGGAAGTTTGTGCTTCTGAGTCATATACAATGAAAAGTGTTGAATGTTTGTTTTTTTTTAAGTGATGGTTTGTGTGCTAATATGTCTGGATTCTCCAGATGTTGATAAGCCTCTGCACCTCCATCTTGTGTTTTAAAGAGCAGTTTGGATAACCAAATTATTGAAAATACAATCAATGAAAAAGAATTTGATTAAATAGCCAACATTACTAGATAGAAATGTCAAATATAGATTTCCCCAAATCAAAGATGATGCTGTTGATTATTGTTAATAATATTTGTTATGGAAGTGCCTCAGGGCCAATGAAGAGCAAGGCCCCATTGTGCTAGGCAATGTCTAAACACAGAGTAGAATTCAGAAGCATTATATAAAACTCCATGATGTCAGGCACTAATAAAAGCACTTTGCCCTAGTTATCAGAGGAGAGGCTTACTCTGAAATAATGGTAATTTATTAAAGAAGTGTTCCAGCTTTTTTTGCCATTTCTCTCTCAGTTAAAAACCCCAAACAGCTACACCCTTCCTCTCTGCTTAGCAAACATTAAAAGACCAAGATTTGCAACTTGAAACACCTGAAAGGGGCCTGATTTTCAGAGGTCAGGGGCTTGCCACTTTCTGAAAAGAAGGGCCTTTTAAGACATTGCAACAAGTTTTTGTAGGTGCAGCACTGGGCCACAGTATATCACTTGTTATAATTTATTATTTGTATTGTGATCGTGCCTCAGAGCCCCCATCATGGACCTGGACCCCACTGTCTTAGGTGCCATTGGAACACAGACCAACCAGGCAGTTCCCACCCCAAAGAGCTTATGATTGAAATATAAGAAAAGAGACAACAGGTGGATACAGATGGGGAACCACATGGAGACAATAAGATGATGCTGGTTAGCATGATAGGCAGTGGTCTCAGCATGGCAGCTGCAGAACTGTTGTGCAGCTAGTTCTCTCCAGCTCATAGCAATTGGTCTCCCACGAAACACAGCCACTGAGATCACCTTGCCTGCCCCTTGTTCTGCCATGTTCCCAAGCCCCCTCTTTTAACCCGTGATTGATTTTACCATTTTCTATGGCATCTGATTCCCTCAAGACCATGAACGTTCCTGCCCATCCTCACTCACCCGGTTCCTCTTCTGTCTGGAGTGTCTGATTGTTGGATCGTGGTTGAACTCAACGCTGAAGCTTTTCCCGCAGTCACCACGTTTATGAGGTCGTTCCCCTGTGTGAGCTCTCTTCTGTGTGAAATCACACTGAAACTCTTTCTACACTTGGGGCACTTATAGGGGCTTGTCTAGACAGGGAAACTCAGGAACGTTAATCCAAATTAAGTAAAGGTTTAAATTTAGATTGGATTAATTAAAACACATTAAACCCCCATGTGCATGCTCCTATTCAGAATTAAAGTGTCTTTAATTAAATTTAGCTTAGTTTTAGCTTAGCTAATTCACTCTTTCTCCTCCCTGCAGCTGTTACTATGGGCTGAGCAACAGAAGATATTATTACATCATTGCAGGCTTCCCCAGATTAAGCCACATGGGGGGCCTTTACTGAGCCACTGCTGTGAAGTCTTCTCCAACAATCTGATACTGAAGCTTTTGGATGTCCAATCCTGGGGCAGCTGCAGGGCTAGTGCTGCTGGCGCTGCTTCCAAAAGTGATAGGGCAGGGCACTGGGATAGTCCAATTGTATAGATTGGTTTACAGTGACAAGCTGACTGTCCTTCAGTGCAGATGATCATGAGACTGATCCCAGTGTCACACGTGCTCTGTTCCTGGTCTCCATGCCATGCAGTAACAGGGATTATGTATCCATGGCTTATGCCATGTTTTGTTAAGCTGGTCGTGTTAACAGCACATGATATCAAATGGAAACAATTTGCGTTGCTTTGTTGTTAACTGGGTTTGGCTTTAGGGAGTTGGATTCTAAGGTGTAACAAATAGTGACAACGATAGCAGAATTGGTAACAGGATTAAATGGAAGAAATACAATGACTGTAGTGGCGTGGTAATACTAATTAGAAGGGTTGAATGTTCCAGAGGGGCTCCTCTTATCCCCATATGTTATGTAAAAAAACCAACCCCCCCCCCCAATTATTTACATCATTGGCTAAAGTGATAGTGGTTTATGAAGGCTGCTTACCTACATCACAAGATGTGTTGTGAACTCATCAGTTTATAATAATGCAGTGGTTGTCTCTTTATAAACACTTGATAAGTAAAATAAAGTAAGTGCTAATTTCTGCCCATAGATGCATGGGTGACACAGATGTAACTGAGAGCAGAGTTATTATACAGCACATTGGCCAAATCTTGAGGCTTTTCCTCAGTTTTTGTTCAGGCAAATTCCCATTGGAGACAAGGGATTTGGTCCTTTGATGTGCTAAAGCACTTTGTGAGTATTAAGTATTATTATTAAGGTTGACTTTTTGGACAGGGTTCTAGTTTAAAAAAAAAAAAAAAAAAGCTGGGACTGTCAAATTCCCAATGACTCTCAGGAGGAGATACACGCCAAACTTGGGCCCTGTTGAAAACTCCAGCTTAAAATCTTGTTTAGTTTAGGAGTTAGACTTGCAATGGACCAAGGAGAGAACCCTGGTAAGGATGTGTATATGGATAGCATAACAGCTGTGGAAGGCAGGTAGCGATAGCTACCAGACCCTACTTGCTACAATGATCACTCCATTAGTAGCCTACATATCAACATGAAACTCAATATAGTGCGGCCCATTCTTGCTGCTTTGCTATTGGAAGTTTGTGCTGTCTGGTTGCACTGCTCTTTAACTGTGAGAATAGAGGAACAAGCTCTGATGTGTCAGCAGCCCCTGGTTTGATTTGGCTTAGTGTAGAGAATGACAGCTGCTTTGTTCAATAAAGCAATCTAAAAGTTCACATAGCACATCCTGCTGAGTGCCCCTCAGAGGTTCAGTTTGGACAAGGATCCAGAAATTTGGAGACTTTTGTTCAACTATTGAACTAAATCCCACAATGCCAAGCTCCTTCATGGTATTTTGGTACTTGTGTTTTCAATCTCAGGCAGAATCAGGATATGCAGAGAAGGTCCAAAGTAGTAGGTGGGGGAGGGTGGAGAGGGAGAGTTATCAAAACATTTTAAACTATGAAAAGCATAGCTCAAATTCACATTACATTTAGGGTGATCATTCAAGGCCATTCTACTAGAGCTGGTCAAAACATTTCAAATTTTGAATTTTTTTTACATAAACAGGGACAATTTTTTGCAAAAAAATGTTCATGGAAAAGTAAATCTAATTTTTACCTAGTTCTAGCTCTTTAACCAAACTAGTCCACCTGTCTCATTTTACTAGCAATGACTCAAACTGAGCTAATGGACATACATAGTGTAATTGAGAGCAGAATTTGTATCAATGTACTAAATTCATCCTTAGTATAACTCCACTGACTTCAATAGAGCTGCACTAAGGATTATTGTATTGTTTGTATTATGGTAGTGCCTAGGAATCCCAATCAAGGCCTGTTGTGCTAGGCGCTGTCTAGATATGTAACAATGAAAACAGTCCCTCCCCCAGAAAACTCAAAGTTTGGTCCAATTTGGTGATGTTGAGTTGAGAAAGGAAAGCAGCAATACGTTCTTCCTCTGTGGGAGATCCCACTTCCTATGGTATGAACCATAACAGTAGGTGGTCACTCAAAGTAGGATGCAGGTAAAGTTTGATATCAGATCTGCAAGAGAAACCTTCCTGTCAATTTTAAACTCTTCAGAAACTGCAACTTCAGTAAACAAGTGACATAAAGTCTCCATTTTATTAACTTTATCTGGATTTAACAGCTAGGGGATAGATAATCCAGAAAAAAAGCACAGTGTGCCATCAGAATGTCTTTGATCCTGGGACTGTGTGATGAATTTGGTTTTCCAGAAACTAGCAGATACTTTCATTGAGAAATTATTCTATTTCTGCAGACATGAAAGAGCTCTAAAGCTCTACCTCAGCAGTTTCTGCTAAGAGAGTGCCTAAGCTATTTCATTTTTATATTATTAGATTTTTGTTTTCTTCCCTGAAAAATGGAGTAGGTGAGAATCTATCTCATCCATTTGATCTTAACTAATTGTTTTATACTGTTGCCCATTACTGTAGTATATGGGCGTGCTCTACATAGAATCAATAGCAAGAGCTTAGCAAAGTCTCTACTGGCCTTCGTGGAGACTCTAGCACTTCTCAATGTTGGGGGTCAACACTCCCTTTAGGATAGGGATAGGGTTTGGATTTCTGATTAAGATTTTGTTAATTTCCTTGGGGGGGGGAAGGGGGAAGGTTGGTAGAAGGGTTGTTGTCATTCCAAAATGCCTTTCCACCATAAAAAAGGAAGATTTTGTTAGTTATTTCCTAAAGATGGTCAGATTTGGGATACACCTGATCTCCTCTGGCCATTCATTTCATGGCCAGATCCCTTCAGCTGAGAATACTTACAATACAGCTATGTTGATTTATACCAACTGAACATCTGGCTCAGAGAATCTCCAATATTGCATATGGCCCCATAGAAACCGGCACAAGGAAAAGAATTAGTGTATGGAGATACGTATCTCATAGAACTGGAAGGGACCCTGAAAGGTCATCGAGTCCAGCCCCCTGCCTTCACTAGCAGGACCAAGCACTGATTTTTGCCCCAGATCCCTAAGTGGCCCCCTCAAGGATTGAACTCACAATCCTGGGTTTAGCGGGCCAATGCTGTATGTCAGTTACAATTGTTTTTTAATACTATGTTTAATGAATAAGGTCCTTAAAATTAAAGCACACCCAAATCTCTCTTGTCTGTTTTAGCTGTTATCATGTGCTGTACCAAAAAATACAAACTTGGGGCCTGATCCAGTTGAAGTGTATGGAAAGATTCCTGTTAACTTCAGTAGGATCTAGAAGGGATGCTTTGTGAGAAACTAAAACATACACTTATTGGAAACAAGATTGCCCTCCAGATCAGAGTATAACTTAAATGTTCTTGTGCTGCTTTATCATCATCTATTTGGAGTTCTGTTCTCTTTGTAAAAGGTCACTCATCGAGGATTTCAGAAGCACCCTGCAATCCTTTAAAGAAAAAACACACGACACAAAGAAGCAGAAAGAAAACAAGAGGTAGCTGTGTTGCCGATGGGGTGACCAGACAGCAAGTGTGAAAAATCGGGACGGGGATGGGGGGGGATAATTGGCATCTATATAAGACAAAGCTCCAAATATCGGGACTGTCCCTATAAAATCGGGACATCTGGTCACCCTAGTTGCCAACCTAATGCTGGCTGCAGCTGCATGAGGGACTTATCAGGGCAATGGTTATTATATTCTTGGAGCTCTTTGTTTTGTTTTCTGAGACTTTTAATGGATCATTTTTTTGCTAGACAGGTCCTTTTTCTTAACCAAACGATTCTGTAGCAATATCTGAGTGCAGAGTGGAGATGAGAACTCATGCAAATGTAGAGCTGTACTGAGGTCATCTTTAAAACTGGAAGGTCTCTTTAGACATCTGTATAATTTTTTTCCAGGCAGGGAACAGGTGCAAAATGCTCATTTTATGTCTTTCCCACCCCTTTTGGCTCTCTCCCTGACACTTTTCTGAGCTGTACGCTGGTTTCACATAACTAGAACATGAATAGAGTTCCCCCGTTATAATCCAGATGGGAGGCTACAGAACTGGTATAATTTTAATTTGAAAGATGCATTAGGCAGCTTTCATTTAAATTATGTAAATATCCGTGTTCTGTACTGAATAAGTGAAGACACATTCGGGAGCATAATTTGTAATTATATAGAGTAGGTGTGCACCTTTTGATTTAGCACATTCACCCATGTCAGGTTTGAACAGGGGATATTAAAGATGAATCACTATGACCCTGATCCTGCAACTACTTTCACATGTGCATAACTTTTATGTATAAAAGTAGCCTTATTGAAGGCACTGAGTTAAGTGAAATTAAACATCTGCGTTAGTATTTGGAAGACTGCAGTCAACAGATCAGATTAGAACAGGGGTAGGCAACCTATGGCACGCATGCCGAAGGCAGCACGCGAGCTGATTTTCAGTGGCACTCACACTGCCCGGGTCCTGGCCACTGGTCCGGGGGGCTCTGCATTTTAATTTAATTTTAAATGAAGCTTCTTGAACATTTTAAAAACCTTATTTACTTTACATACAACAATAGTTTAATTATATATTATATATTATAGACTTCTAGAAAGAGACCTTCTAAAAATGTTAAAATGTATGACTGGCACGCGAAACCTTAAATTAGAGTGAATGAATGAAGACTCAGCACACCACTTCTGAAAGGTTGCCAACCCCTGGATTAGAATGAAACTTGATATTTATGAACACTTCCCCAATTACTGTGTAAAACCGAATTAACCTAACTTAGGCTCTGTTTAATTAAGTCCCTTCCAATCATAGGCACTGACTCTGAGAGTGCTCTAGGGATCAAGCACCCACTGAAAAAAATAGGGGGTGCTCAGCACCCACAAGCCACAGTAGGTTTTTTTTTATGTGATAAATGTTATTAAAGATGTCTATTGGAAGTTACTTTGTCTCAAACCAACACTTTTCAATGGCACCAGTAGGTGGCAGGAGCATGTACATGGCGCACAGTGAAACTGGAAGATGGAATGATTAGACTAGTATACAGCGATTCATAGGTGCTGACTCCGTGGGTGCTCTGGGACTCAAGCACTCACTGGCAAAACCAAAAATCAGCGCCCGTGCTTCCAAGTATTGTATCAATTTGGCCTCCCAGCTAATAATATCATTAGAAACTATGTGGGGGATGAGGGGTAGGAGGGGAAGGAAGGGGAAATCATCCTCAAGAACAAATGTATTACAAGGCAGCAAATCAAAACTTTCCTGTGGCTTTGAGTCTCTGGAGCAACAGCTCACATCTCCTGCTGACATTAAGAGTCCAAGCGGAGCAAAATGGATGGAAGTGACAAGCACACACTGGAAGTGGATTAGTACTTATAAAATCTTAAAACACAAAGACTGAAAACCGTTGAAAATTTTACCAAAGGCAGATCAAAAAGCTTTCAAAGGGGGCATACCACTGTCTCTGTGTTGAGGACTGAGCCCTTTTAAAGTGTTGAAGTGAATTATTTTAAAGTTTAATGCAGTATATTAGCTCTGGAAGGACATAAAGAGACTAAATTTTGAATATCAAGCCTCTCCTAATCCACTATAAAGCCTAGTTAAAAATAGGCTGGAGTAGAGCTGTCCACAGTGTGTCAGGCAAGCAGTGTTGCATTTTAAAGTTTTTTCATACAGAAAACGAAGGCAATTTCCCTTATTTTAACTTTGTTTTTATTTTCTATGACGTTCATAGGAACTCCTTTATGCCTGTGTGGCATTGACCTGGACCATCGTTTAAGAACATAAGAATGTCCATACTGGGTCAGTCCATTGGTTCATCTAGCCCAGTATCCTGTCTCTAACACTGGCCAGTGCCAGATGCTTCAGAGGAAATAAACAGAATAGGTGAATTTGAGAGATCCATCCCCTATTATCTAGTCCCAGCTTCAGGTAGTTGGAGGTTTATGGACATCCGGAGCATGGGGTTGCGACCCCGACCATCTTGGCAAGTAGCCATTGATGGACCTATCTTCCATGAACTTATCTAATCCTTTTTTGAACCCAGTTCAAGCTGGGCTTTTGGCCTTCACAGCATCCCATGGCAATGAGTTCCACTGGTTAACTGTGCATTGTGTGAAGAAATACTTCCTTTTGTTTCTTTTTAAGCCTGCTCCTGGTTCACGTGTTATGTGAAGAACTAAATAACACTTTTTCTCTCACCATTCATGATTTTATAGACCTCTATCAATCCCTTCTTAGTAGTCTCTTTTCTGAGCTCCTTGTATGGAAGCTGTTCCATATCCCCAAGGCACGTAGAAATAAGAGGACTCTCTGTACCCACTTATTTCTCACTTAATGCAGATGGGTGGGGAGAGGCAGAGAATGGGTGGAGCAGCAGAGCTGGCTTGGTGGTATACTTTGATTTTCTGGTGGCATACACTAGTAGCAAATGACAAACCCGTCTTCTCAAAGAGCAAGAAAGAAATAGATTGTGCCTGTGTGTCACATAGCCTCCTGGCGCTATTCCTGACCTGGTGCAACTTACATACCACCCTGTGCTCAGGACTATGGGAAAAGGCAGAATCTAGCCCTCTGTATGCCAAAGACTTGCACTAAGTTTTCTCTGCATTGATTTTAATGTGAACCACATGTCGCAACTCTGCATATGACGCTTCAGTAATGTAAGCGTGAACATTTTGTATTGTTACATACAAGAAAGGAATTCTGGCTAGCAACAGTCATATGATGACTGCGGTGAAAGAAAATTTCTATTGTTTTCTTCCTCTGACATGAGCAATACTGAGTTTAGGGGCAGTGTTAATTAATGATCTCACATATGTAAATGAGAACATCTTTATTGGCTGCAGCTAAGTCTAATAAAAACTGTTTTTTTGGCATCTGACAGCATATGACTATCTCTGCTTCCCTTCCTGATTGGTTCATCAGAAGGGAATAACTTTAAGTTGTACCTCTGACTTGATCTCCTCTTAGAATAATAGGTGAAAATCAAAAAATAATATCCATCCAAAATTCATAGTGTTAATGGAGAAAATCAGTGTGGGTGGAGAGCTAATTTGTCACTGATATTGGGCTTATTAACTGTTCCTCCACCAGAAAGAACAGTATGCTCAGATAGTGTTCTTAGAATGGTCCTTAAAAATCATGCCATTGGCTTTCCTTAAAACATTTATTGGGAACACAGAGATGTTTTCCTCTTTATAATAAATATTTGGAGTCGAGAAGACCACAACATATCACAACAATTAGAATGTCTCTGCTACTTTAAAATACAGCATTTACAGTATGCAGTATCTGTGTGCAGTTCATAATGAATGGCCTATTTAAACAATGATAATATATCAGCAACCAATATAATTGCATTTACTTAATTTTAAAATTTACTTGTTTAATTAAAAATGGCTTTCTGAACATGTCTGGAAACTTTTATATCTGTAGTCACTTTGTTATTAATGGTTTCTTATACAGGTTAGCATAAGATTAGCAATAGCCAGAAAACATTATACATATTTTATACGGCATATATAGTCACCCATTCATAATTTATAACTTGTGTTTCCAAAATATTTATTAAACATTGATAGCTGGTTTTATGTTACTACTAGTGTGTATTATAAATAGAATAAAATTGCTCAAACATGTCCACAACCTTTCTATCAAAATTCACTTATTGTTAATATTTTTGCAGACTGTGGCAGCATAACAATAACCATAATGTATGTAAAATGAATTATGAAAGCATCTACACCTACTCATTTGTCATATATACCATGTGTCAGGAAACTCTGTTAAACCTTTATGTAAAATGTATCAATCAGTGATAGAGTTAACTCCACTTTGGAGAAAGATGTTGGGTTTTTCTGGACAAAAGCCATTTGCCCAAACTGATTACTGTATCTGTATGGCTTGTGCTATCACTTATGGGAGACATCAAGTTGGTTTGTTCTGGGGACAGTACTTAGATTCTTCTTGCTTTGGACTCCAAGAGCTGTCTCACTTGTGTAGAATCCCACCTTAGTCTCCATGCAATTTCCCCTTATCTCCAAGTGTATCTTTATGTGGCACTGACTGTCTTACTGCTCTTTCCCTTCCCTCTTTAGGAGTACCCTCATGTCATAATGGTCACCTAAAATGCATATTGGCCACCTCAAAAAGATGAAATGTCAGTTATTATCTTATAAACAAAAATAAATCTAGCTCATAGAAGATTAGGGTTGGAAGAGACCTGAGGAGGTCATCTAGTCCAACCCCCTGCTCAAAGCAGAACCAACACCAACTAAATCAACTCAATCTTGAATCGCTAGTGACCCAAACAAGAACAATTTGAGACCACGAGGATACAGGAGATTGAACATTATATTGTGCCAGGATTGTCCTGGAAGAGCTAGAGGGAGGCCGAATTACACTGAAGACAAGTGTTAGGACTGGGGTAGAAGTGGGAAATCTCCCACGTTGCATTTCCTCTGATGGGAGTGCTAATGTGGAGGGGGCTCAGGTTGCCATTAGTATTTTTACCACTTGCTGTTTAGAGCTGCTCTGGACAGGGGGAGATGATTAGTAAAAAGGCCAAACCCATTTCTAAACGTCTGAACTCATGATTGTTACCACTGGTGGTGGTGCAGTGATGGGAACTTTCCTTTAAAAGGATAAAATAAAGTCTACTGTAGACACAGTCTCTGGGATGTCTCTTGAGCTACTTATGCAGATGGAAGTCCCATTAAAGTCTTCTACTATCACAGTAAAATCACGATCAGAACTAGTTTTATTTATTTTTTTTAAAGGGACACATTTTTCTTGAGGGTTTTTTACTTTTTTTCATTGAAAATTTGTAAATTTGAAAAGTTTCATTTAGCCGCGTACCGGGTTGAAAAACAGGACATTTTCCACAAAAAAGTATATTTCATTTTTTTAATTAAAAAAAGTTTGAAATGTGAAAAATTTTCTATCAGCTCTAAATCACTATTAAACGTTCAGTAGACAAGAGTTTTTCCTGGGTGTGGTCTAGATGTTCAACTCCAAGTTCCCAAGAACCTTCTCTCTCACTGCAGTATCAAAGACAAAATAATTGCATTTCTTTTTGATTGCAGAATGTTACCTGCATGCAAAGGCCCTACAAACGGGTTAATTCCATATGTAGTATCTATGTAAATAGGAACATGACTTATTGTTATCCAGCATTAGGGAAGTGTAGGTTCAAAGTTGGGAGTCTGCTGGGTGGGAGAGTGAGAGTGGACTATCATGCAAGTTGCATGGCCATTTTAATTATGAATCCTCCGTATCCTCAAAGGAACTGATCAACAGTTATGAATTAATTTTTACAAAGCTGAGGCTCAATTCTGCTGCAATTGACTGCTCTAGAGCAGGCTTGGGGCCTCACATTTTAAATAGTGAATCGATATTGATGTTGTAGTCACACAGTGCCTGATTGTCCTCTCACTTAACTTGGTGTTAATCGGGAGTAACTCCACTGGAGTTGATAGAGGTAAAATTGTGTAAGCAAGAAGAAAATCAGATCTATGGTCATTGATAATGTTGGGAGCCTGAGGATAAAGAGTTCCCAGGAATTTACTAGTATACTAGTAGTATCATTGTAGAGAAGCCTGAAAGCGTCTGAAAGTGGCATTTATCTATATTCTCAGTGTTAATATCTGTCAGAATTGAGCCTTGATTCACTGATTTCATTAGGAGCTTGACATAGTCTTGCACCTATGTCCCCAGAGTTCTGAAACACCTTCAGCTGCAGTGTAAACGCCATTGCTAATGCATATACTATTGCATGTCCGTACACTTTCTGGCCTTATCAAATTGTTTCTTCCTGTGAAAGGAAAATCTCACACCAATTTCTACCACTTAGACAAATGTGATTCAGATGAACAGCCACTTTTTTCTCCATCATCTCCTTAATGGGATTCAGAATCGCATGCACCTTGCTCGTGAGTCACATGCAAGATTAATGATCTTCCATACTTTTCATATTCCTCCAGATCTCTTTTTTTAGGTAGTACAGTCTAGATTGACTTGTGGCCTTTGCCCACGTCCATGCATCTTGATTCTGACCGTCCATTTTTATGAGCTCTGCTTTAATGTACCTTTGCAAGTTTAAATTGTTTTGCAGCAGTTTTGATTTTATGCCTGCAGAGAAAGAGAGTGCTTCTAAGGCCTGTGTAGGTAATTGGTAAATGCTATAGAATGTGTATCGATGCCTTAGCTAACTTCCAACAATATTCTTTCTACTGGGTCTTGGCATCTTGCTCCTTCATTACTGTCAGAACACCTGCTGTGTTCTCTCTGCAATGGCGAGTTGGTATTTTGACAGTGTGGTCCTTTGGTTTTTTGCTATGTGCTACACTCTTTCAAATGCTTTAACTGTGCCCTTGCTTCAATAATAGCCAATTTATGATAACATTTCAAAGAATTGTGCGGAAATTATGATAGATGCACATCCTCTGTTATTATTTTAATGACATCAGTGTGGATGCATCGACTGCTTTGGGAATATAACCCTGTATTTTCATGCAATTAATCTGTGTCATTTTATGCTGTTCCACTCCAATGCAGCCTCTCTGAGAAGGAAGATGCCACTCTGACAGGTGTTAACAGAGCTGGGACATAATGAAAACAATACGTATTCTCCGGCTTCTAGGTGCAACTTCCTGCATCCTCTTATGGGGCCGGGTTTAGTAGTTGTCAGAGCAGGGCTTTGGAGAGTAGGAGCCAGTGGAACTGGCTGGTATGGCCTCGTTGCATGTGTCCCCTGTGCACTGCAAAGATCATGGGGGACTTCCATGGCTTTCCCCATGCAGCTGATGGGTCATGACTAGGTGTGGAGGAAGAATGAAGAAAAGGAATGGGGAAAGGATATAAGCTATACAGGTCCGCTGACTGTCCACAGATCCTGTTATTGGCGGCAGAGCATGAGAGAGGTAAGAACTATAGTGGTCTAAAGGTACTGAACCAGTAAAACACCTAAATATGTGCATAACGTTAAGCACCTGAGAAATCCTATGAAGTGCTTTGTTGTATAGGGGTCCAAGAGCAACAGTAACAGTCACAGATACCTTTGCTTCTGTTCTCTAGCCTGCTTGGGAAGATTCCTCCCATGTTCGCCTGGTTACTTGCTCTTGGCATGGGGGAGTGGATTGAGACCTAAAGGAACTTTATATTTATGATGAAAATTTTACAGGAGTATAGGTGGGATGTTGTACCTGATAAGCACATGTCCGGCTTGTAATAAATGTTAATTTTTGCTCTTGTTCAGTTGAGGTGATGTAGTTTATTCAAAACAGGGGAACTTAATATTAAAGTTGGATGAATAGTTTGCAACAGGTAACTTATTGGAAGAATATAGCGCATTTTCCTCTTCAGAAATTGCATGGAGTGTGATTGTACTGATTTGTTCACTCTTTGAAATGGTTGGATTGAGGTTTTGTGGGAGTAAATTTTGATCTGGGGCTGCTTCTAAAGCATTTGCTGAGTGTATTCCTTCAGGTACTCACTATATACTTCTCAATGTGCAAGCTGTATGAGGAGGTAACGTAAGTCACATGGTACAATTTCTGTTTCCTGATTTCAATTAAAATAAATATAATTTAACCACATAATAAATGTGTGTTAACAGACCTGAAACTTATTTTCTGCCAACACTGGTATCAATAAACCTTAGCTCACACGAATGTTATTAAAAGGGAATAAAAAACAAGTGTGGTATATTTAGAAGCCACTGAAATGTTTGTAGACAGACTCCCGTCCTATTTTCCTTGTGTTGTTTACAGATGTGTATAAATTTTAGTTCTTTTTAAATACCTAAAACTCATTTGTTTTTAAATTCAAGAAATAAACTTTAAAAGAAGCCAAACAAAGAAAGGAAAGGAAATAATTGTTTGTATTTTTCTCCATAGATTTCTTTGAAACAAATCACTTTCTTATGTCAACACTTGCCTTAATTAATATCAGTTGCTCGTGCTGTATCAGCAGTATTTCTATACATCTCATCTAATGAATATAAAATGAAGTCTTTTATGTGTTAACTAACTGCAGGTTTGGGAGCAAGGGTCCAATCCTGCAAACGCTTAACCATATGAGTAGTTCTGTTAAGTTAATGGGACTACTTATGTAAGTAAGGATGTGCAGGACTGGATCTTTAATCCCTTACTACTCATGTAAGTAAGGGTCTGCAGGAACAGGTCAATACTTGAGAAATGTCTACATCTTTATACTCTCATTCCTCTTCAGCGATGCTGAAGGCTGGTTGGTAGGTTCCAGCATCATGCCAAGGACAGCCCTGTCATTCCATAAAGAGAGGAGTCCTAGAGCCTTTCTGCTTCCATGTAGCTGACTCAGGCAGTTGTCCAAACACATTAAATCAGTGCTGTCTCCATTGAAATGACTTGTCTCTATTTCATGCTAACCCAAGATAAGAGAAATCCATCATGGGGCTTGATGCTTCTGGACATGTCCTTCTATTCCTTTGGAACACAAATTCTGTCAATCATATAAGGTCCTCTTACCTGAGATAACAGACATCGTCGGAATCAGATTTGAACCTTGTTAGAATTTTGTATGGTCTCTTCTGTATTTACCAACACATTTCCTTTCCCCATATATATATATATATATATATATACACCTGCAAATGCGGCTTTTTCTGATTTCCTATTAAAACATATTTGTGTTCAACCATAATTAGCCTTGGTGCCAGTACCTTAGAATTACTATTTATCACAGAGAGACAAGCAGCTGTATATCTGTCATTTGATTTTGTCTAATTGATTTTATCTAATCTATTTATATTACACTAATCCCCATAGTCCCTGATCATCAGTAAGAATTCTGCTTGGGGAGGCTGCTGATGGGTATTGGCCTCTTGCAACCTCATAAAGAGTTTTGAATTGGGTTTCTGTTTCTCAGCTCGTACCTAATTTTGCTAAACACTGAGAAATCTCAACCCACAGATGCTTGAGGCGCTGATCCTGTATAGACATACACTGAAGTCAATGAGACTACTCACAGTGTGTAAAGATAAGCAAATGTGTAAGTCTTTGGAGGCTGGGGGCTTAAGAATGTATTGAAACTGTTGGGACTCAGAATTTGATTAGACGTTAAGCTCTTGATTGCTAGACTATGTAGTAAAAATGATACTTTCTACCTCTAACAGCTCACAGCTCTGAAATTTTAAAAATGTAACTATTTTCTCCTCTGCTCCCTTTTGCCCTGCCACACACACTCGGCGTTAACGTCATACACTTGTCACTGGTTTAGGTTGCATTATTGTTGGTTTTGTGCACTGCGGTCCTCTCTGAACAAACATGATCCGTGCCCCTGGGCACACAGAATGCAACACCGTTCAGACAAACACCACACTTCAGAGACATGAGCTACATCAGTAGATGGTGCAGGGCTGAAGCGGTGAGGAAAACCTGGGATGTGGCGAACTCATTATTGAAAGGCTTCCACACATTAGTTTGTTTTAAGGAGACAGTTTCTAAAGGTCAGCTCCATCTGAAGGGCAGTGTCTTCCAGTGGCTCTCCGGGTTGCTTGGTCGACACTTCAAAGTTTTGCCAGCATATCTATGTCAGTTAGCAGTGTGACTTTTTTACAACAGAGAAATGGTAGCCAAAGCCCTGTGTAGATGTAGTTATTCTGTCAAATAAGTGCTTTTGCCAGTATAACTTAATTGGCATGCTGAACCAGAACAAAATATAGCAACAAAAGCCTTTTTTTGCCAGTATAACTGTGTTTCCACTAAGAACATTTTGCCAGTAGAGCTATACCAGGGTAGCTATACTGGGAAACTTTTAAGTGTAAACAAGGCATAAGTCTTTTCTGAATAAGGAGCACAGTATTCACTTCCATCAAGAAAGCTGGTTGAATAGGAATCACTGAGAATTTTCTTTGTAGAACATCATATTTTTAAATAAATTATTCAGTGAATATATTTTTTCATTATTCATCCAGCTTCTACAAGGGTGGACAATCCTGAGATTTGGACAATATTTCAAATAACTTTTTATGTATTGATTTTGAAGTAGGACTCTAAGGAATTATTTTCTTGATCAAACTTTTCAAAATATGATGTGCTTTCTCCTCCCCCCCCCTTCTTAATGACATTAGACATCTGTATTTTTTTTCTTGGTGTTTCCTTCTCAGACTTGTCTGTTGTCAGTTGTTCATGACTCCTGGGGCAAGTTTGACAGCCATAATTTATTACAGAAATCTTGGTTTCAGTATATTGCTGATGCCTCAAATTTGTCTGGATATTTCTTCCCCTGTCCTCTGTCATATTTTTGAAGAGTGTATAAATATTCAAAAGGATTTCTCTTTCTATTGCTGCATCTCAGCAGAAGAGGTGGAGAGTTGCAGACAATTGTACTGTGACCTTCAGAAGCATGGAGTCATTCATAGTAAATGCTGCCGATTAATTGCACATTTTTTTTTACTTTGTACAGATTTACAGGTATCCCAACTGATTAATGGTTTAGAGCAGTGTTTCAGTCATTTGTTGGGGATAGGTTTAGCGCTGAAACAAACCAACCTGCAATCAATATGGATCTTCAAGAGATGAATCTATCACTGTCAGATGTGTACTGTGCACAGGATTTTCAGCTGGCATCTAAGTAGTTAATGATTATATATTGGAAAATATTTCAAACAGATTGATTAGCGCACCAGCTGCTGCTGCTGCATTGCTACTGATTTGGAGTGTTTGGGAGCGGACAAAAGACACATTGTTGCAAACAATTTTCTAGAGAGAAGATCAGGAAAAGGATGCTGGCTTTCGAAGTCAGTTAGATTGCTGGTTTGGGACCAAATCCTCCTCTGACTTTCCATGCATTGCAACTCCATTGGACTTATCTCCAGATCCCAACGTCCTTATAATCTATGATTAAATAGAAGCATTTAGACTCATTGACTCAGACTTTAAGGTCAGAAGATTTAGTGTTTGTTAAGGAAATCCAAGTGGGTTCTTTGTGATACTTCAATACATAACAATCCCTGTCTAATACCTCACTAAACGTGGTACTTTAAAAATTAAAATCTTTCATTTATTTTCATGCCAATGCTGAATTATAGTAACAACACTGAAGAGCAGGCTAAAGGATGTTTGGATAGATGACAAGGATTACTCTGGCATGTAAGTGCAATATTACTACTAATAAAAAGAACCATTATGTGATGTATTCCATTAACAATACTTACCATACATGTAATCAAAATAATAAAATTGACATTAATCACTGCTATTGTCATTCCATGAACATGAACCATTTAGCATCTCCAAATAGGGGGAAATGAATGCATTACTTTAAAAAAAAAAATCTTGACATTCTTCATGCCAGGATTGAACTAGTAATAAGTTGCATATTGTACAGATTTTTCAACATATTAACTGTCTAGTTTCTGGAATTGCTTTAACATGAACGTCTAACTCCCTCAACAAAAAAACATCTTTAAAGGGTCATCATCATGATTGTTCCCATGCTTGGACTGTGTTTCTCAGATTTCTGAATTGTGCCTTCTTTCAGTAGTGATGTAATATTTGTAAAATCAGGTGTTGGCTCCCCTATGTGGCTGAGGAACAGCCGTGACAATCGAACCCTTAATGACAAGATACAAAGGAAAAGGGAGGACATGACTGCAGAGAGATTAATCTATGTATGGAATTAAATAAAATAAAACCCTACAAATGCAGAGTGCTTAATGTCTTTTTTTGACATCATTGTGTGCTTCACAAAATTAAGCTGATTAAGTCTGACAGCAACCATATGGAGTAAATATTTTCTCTCATAGCCATATTGGAGTTTTGAAAACTCAGGCACGAGAAAGATTAAGGGTCAGATTTTTACAGGTATGTAGGCACCTAAAAGTGCACGTAGGTGACTAGGGGGATTTTCGGATGTGCCTAGGCCTCTCACTCCCATTGGAAAATCCCATTAGGCACTTATCTGCATCTCTAGGTACTGGGAAAAATCTGGACCCAAGTGTCTAGTTCTTGCCACTCCTACTGACATTTAGTAGTACTGAAAGCCCCGATTTATCAAAGCATTTAGGTCTGGATTTTTAAAGATATTTAGGTACCTAATGCCTATTGATTTCAATGGGAGTTAGGCAACAAAATACTTTTAAAAATCTGACCCAGAATCACTTGCTGGACCCCATCCATATTAAGCACAGCACCGAAGCATGTGTTATGGAAAGTGAAATGGGACTTAAACACGTGCTTACATTTAAGCACATACTTAACTGCTTTGCGGAACAGGGATGGTTCACTGAATCAGGGCCAAAGTCCTTAGTGATTTGTCCAAGGCCAAAAAGCAAATCAGTGGGAAAGATGGGAATAGAATCTTGAACTCCTATCTTCAATCTCTTACCAAAAGACTAGACAATTAAATTAAACTCTTGCTTTCCTTACTGCTTTTCAGATGCATAGATTTCTCTAAGGGTTAGGCCAGCCAGTATGACTTATTTTAAAATTTATTCACACAGCTCTGCTGGCCTGAATTGCTGGTGGTAGCAAACTTTGCTTGCCTTGATTTTTACTAGATTTAGTGGGACTTATGAAATCAAGCCGGGAAATACTGTATGCTGTGATTAGAAAAAGGATTAGATTCATAACAACTTATTTAACACCCCTTCTGACTTGGAAGAACAAAAAGTAATGGGGTTAAGTAGTAGCAGTGAAAGTGCAAGAGAAACTTTATAGGTATTAGAAAAGTTAAGCCACAGAACAGGCTCCTAACAGAGCTGGTGGGGAATCTCCTTCGTGGGAGAGATTCAAGGCCAGCCCCAACACCCATCTGTGAAGGGTAGTTTAGGGATAATGAAGTCAATCTTGCTGCACTGTAAAAGGCTGCAGCAGATGATCCTGCTTGAAGCCAATTTTAGGAAGAACTTAAGCAGGGAAATATCTTTGTACCAGTGAACTTAAAAAACAAGCTACTTTTCCTTGACTGAGAAGAAAGAACTGAGAGCAGCAGCATGTGGGCCACTACTCTGACCTGCCTCTGCAGCATACAGGCTGACTGGCAAGTTTGTTCTGAAAGGGAATGAAATAATCTAGGGAAAATCACTATAGTGGGCTGGCTTCAGAAGAAGCTGCTAGAGTCTGCGTATGCCCTAATGGGTTCAGTGATGTCACAGCAGTTGCTGGTGTGCCAAAAGCTACGTGTTGGGAGCTGCCATTGTATTCGTTTTAAAGCATTTTTTAATGAGTTTATTTTAATGATGTGTGGGTAAGTGAAGAAGCCCCAATGAGTCTTGTAGTCAAGGCACTGGACTGGAAGTCAGGAGATCTGGCTTCAAATTCCACTTCTGTAGGTTTGCTGGGTGACCTTGGGCAAGTCATTTAGTCCCTCTCTGCCTCCATTATACATGGGGATCTGTGATGGGTGTTCACCCCACACAAGACTTAAAAGGGTTAAGTTGGCCAGGTAGGCCAATTAGCTCCCCGGGCTGCATCTGAAGGCGGAGCCAGGGATATAAGTAGAACAGGCTCAGCTGGGCAGGAAGAGGTAGGGGCTATATAAGCCAGGAAGCTGGCAATGGGGGTGGGGGGAGGGGCAGTCACTCCCTGGGAGAAGGGAGGTGTGTTCAGGACTATAAAAGGTAGTCCACAGTGACTCCATGGGAGGAGGGAGTTGGGAGGCTAGCAAACCCAGAGAGGGGGGAAGCCAAGAAGGTAGGAGAAGGCTCAGGGGAACAGCAGCCAGGAATAGGAGTGCAGACTTTGGCTGCTGACTAGAGGGACCCTGAGCCAGGACCTAGAGTAGAGGGCGGGCCCGGGTCACCCTACCAGCCGCTGATGAACTGGCACCAGCAGGGCAGTGAGCAGGAAGACTGCTTGAGCCCATCTGTCAAGAGGGACTTTGATACCCCGGAAGGGGAGAACATGTATGGTGACCCAGCCACAGGGCTGAGTCCTGAAGAGGAGGCTGCGGTTTCTGGGGTGAGAGGGGTCTGTAGGGCAAGAGGACAATGGGAGAGATACCGCCAGAGGAGGGCACAATGCATGGCAGAGCTAATCCCCAGGAAGGCCAGGAGGAGGCGCCACCTGCAGTGAGTGGACCCCATGAGAGGGTCATAATATTTCCTTTCCCCCTCCCTCTGTCTGCCTATTTATATTGTAAGTGCTCTCACTTTGTGTTTGTGAAGTGCCTAACTCAATGGGTCCCAAATCTCAGGTGGGTCATTTAGGTGCTACTGTAACAATAGTTTCAATAATCAGGAGTTTCAAATCCTTTAATAAGTTTCCTCCTCTCTGCTAATCAGTGAAAGCTGGTTTTATAAGGTTTCCTGGCTTTTCCCTTTTCATTCCCAGCCCTGCTCTGTTACTCTAAACTGGCACGCTTCTGCAAGACTCTAAGCCGGGAATGAAGTCTCTGTTTCCCGGTGAGCAAATGGAGTATCGGCCAAGCAGGAGGAACAACGGGGCCAGAAATTGGCCGCAGCTGATGAGCAAAGAATCCTCCTGTCAGAGAGGAGCTCCTTAATAGTGCAGGCACCGCTTCTGGCATAGGGAGAAGGCCAGGGGCTGGGTATGGCTGGAAAGTGGGTGTGATGGAGAGGCTCTTTGGCAATTCATCACTGGTGCTGGATCTGTTAAGGGCCTTGCTTCAGTGGCCCAGGTTAGTGCTGCCAGGAAACAGCTCTAACTCTCACTGAGCCTGCGCCTGGCCCTGAGAATGCTCTGGCACTGGATCCCTGATTCACTCTGCTGGAGCAGAGAGATTGTGCGCTAGTGGAGAACGGGTTAAGGAGGCTTATGGGCCAGGCTAGGCTTGCCCTGGTACACCTGCAGCCAAGGTCAAGTTAGGGGAGGGTGGGGTGATAAAAGGAGAGAGTTTGGCATAGTTGGGGGATGGCTGGCCAGGAAGGAAGATGGAGTGTTGCCTCTCTGTCTAAAGGGAGCTTTGTCTGTGGAGTTGCGCAGGGATGGGCGTGCTAGCTGGAACAGCCACTGAGTGAGTGGCGCCCAAGTAAGAGACTGTTTGGGAGACTTGCCCAAAGGGAAGGATAAACGTACTCGCTGGAAGACTGGGGGATGGCCCAGTATTGAGTTAGGTTTGATTGTTTGTTTTGGCACTGTGGGGCTGAGTTCCTCCAACCCCCCAGAAGGGGATAAGACTGAGGGGACAATTAGCTGGTGGGCCAGAGCCCTGCTAAAGTGGGCACTGGAGGCAGAGACGACTTCTTCCCCAAGGAGACCTGCAGCCAAAAAGCAGCCCCCGGAAGACTTAAAGGGGCTGCTCTTCCCACCATGCCACTACATACCCTCACTGGGTGAAAGAGAGAATCAAACCCAATAGCCTTCTTCTCTTCTCAGGGGAGTGGGGATACAACACAGCCATGCTTGCTGGTGAAATCGTTCTTTTAAAATGTAAAATAAATCTGAGATTGTATAGCAGGTTACATTGATTACCCCACGTACTGCTATAATATGACGTAGTTACTTATTTCCTGCTGAACTCTCTGTAAACATGAACAAGATTCAGAGTTTAATATAATATCCTTAAGAGGGCAGGAGAAAAAAAATATGATCAAGTTAGAATCACTCATTTGTTCCTGAGTTATATTAAAATGTCCTCTATTTTGTGGCCCATTCAGATGTACCTATGTATCTACTGTCGCCGATACCCACATGTCGCTTGCTATCCTGCCACTACTCCTTGTCTCAGCTGTTAACTAGAGCTCGTTGGGATTTTATTTTTTCAGAAAAAATGTAGATTTTTTGGTTTTCATTAAAAATTGACTTTTTTCAGAATTTGGGTGGTGTCAAATCTGATATTTTTTGGGGAAGCAAAATGAATTTTTTGGGGGGAGTGGGAGAGAGGAATTTCTGTTTTATCAAAAATTCATTTTGTGTCAAAATGTTTTGATGGAAAACTTTCAACCAGCTCTTCTGTTGACATTCCCATGCGATGAACATCTTTTATTCTAAATGATGTTGCCTCTGACGCAATCTGAGAATGTAGATACTTGATGGGGCCCTCAATGGATGCACATGCAAATTTATCATGAGCACAAAATTGAAGCACATGGGGGGAAATAAACTCTCCCTGTGCCTCTTTGAGAGAGAGTTTGAGAAAAGCTGAATGGTACTGCTTGAAATGCTCCACATATACATACTTGACCTAGTAACTAATGCAAGTGATATTTGTTATGGAAGGGAAACATCAACAACATTGGGTAGACAAACTCTATATATTAAGGATAAATTCAGACTTCAGGTTGTGAACAATACGTATTTACAATCTGCCATTATGAATGGTTTGAAAAGAATGTGGAAGAATGGACACAATCCCATTCTGGAGAAACGGGACAGTACTGGCAGGATATGTTGGAAAAAATTCTGCAAACCACAGGAATGTATTCTACCTCTTCCCTTTTCATGAAAAGGCAGTGAACAATATGGAATACATGGCAACACCGGTTCCTGGAATAACCTATGCCACCGATGTATCAGTGCAGGACAAGTTAATGCAAGATGGAAAATGTAGTAACCTTCCTTCAACCCCCTTTCACTCAGGGTAGTCCCTTCAGGGCTATAGCAGTGATGCTGTATTTTATTCTAAAACAGTAGGTACAGTATTTCTTAGAAGAACAGTTTCTTGGCCATTGTCTTTTAATTATCTGTGTGTACATTGCCGCACACAATCTGATTTTTTTTTAGTAGGGTCGCTAGTTGCTACGGCTTTACAATTAAAGATAGTAGTAATATTTTGGCTTCAAATATACATATAGCTCTGAAACTAGACTATGTGGCTATGTATTTGCACATATACATAAATCCTGCACCAGAGTTGAGAGAATTTCACTTCTTAAATTTTAAATGTAAGAATAATAAAGGCTTGAAAGTTCAGCTGCCACTGAGTTATTTTCCAGAATTGCAAAAGGATGAGGTAAACAATGAAAAACCCATTGAAAACAAAGAACTTTAGAACTTGACTAGAATGATGCAAACATCCTGAGGCAGAGTGTTCACTCTGAAGTAGCCTTGCTTAAAAAGGTATCTTGAGATTTTTCCAGTGCATTCACAGGTATAACTTCAGAAGTATTTTTCACCAGCTTGACAGACTTTTCGGTACCCAGAGAACACTCTGTGTGAGAGGATAGACTGTAAAATGTCTGTCAAAAACTTTTCCTGCTCACTTTCAAACTACCTTATTCTTGCCAGAAGAGAAGAGATCTTTAGGTGACCTAACAGAATTTGTGGAATTACCATGGGGATTGTTGAAGCTGAGACCGAAGCCACTTTTTAAACAGGTCAAAGTTTCAAAAATCATAGGGCATAATGTGCAAATGAAGGAGCCTGTTCAGCATATGAGCATATGCTTAATTCCATCCCTATTCAGCAAAGCACTTAAGCATGTGCATAAGTCTCTTTGATATCAAAGCACATGCTTTGCTGGATCAGGGTTTAAGGGCCCTATTGTCTCCTCTGCCTGTTTTAAGCAAAGGAAATTGAACCCACAGAATCCTGCCTGGAAGGGAAATAAATAGAAGTTTGGAGTCCCATCTGGATAGGATTGTTTCCCTCTTTCCAAATCTTGTGGAAGACACTCCACATGGATCAGGATCTGCACTGCGGAGAAGAGGGATCCGAGAATCATGTACCTCAGAGACCTGCAAAACTCTGCAGGCAAGAAAACGAATTTAATAACTAGCAGGAAACTGTGTGGAATGCGACGAATACTGGTCAATACAGTGAATATGGGATCACAATATTTAGTAGTGAGTATGGGATTAGAGTATTTAATATTAAAAAATAATGAACATATGGATGAACTGCCATTAAACAAATAGTAATAATAAGTGCAAGAGACAGCTAGGGAGTGTTTTGGTTTTTTTCTGGGCAAAGGTAATCAATGGGTGTGATGGACATCCAGGAATGTTGGATTCAGATAAAACACAGTACTATTCTCAGGTTGCATTATTATTCTCATCTCCATTTTGTTGAAGGAGAAACAGGCACAGAGAAACAAAATGACTTGTCCTGTTTCCTGCAGATAGTCCCTGGCAGAGCTAGGAATAGAAGTCAAACAGGTTCTTGGCCCTACGCTATTTAACATTTTTATCAGTGCCCTGGAGGAAAACACAAAATCATCAGTGGTATAAAGTTTGCAGATGACACAAAAATTGGGGGAGTGGTAAATAACAAAGAGGACAGGTCATTGAGTCGGAGCAATCTAGATCATTTAGTAAACTGGGTGTAAGGAAACCATGTGTTTTAATATGTCTAAAGGTAAACATATACAGGGACAAAGAATGTAGGCCATGCTTACAGGATGGGGCGTGCTATCCAGGGAAGCAGTGACTGAAAATGATTTTGGGGTGGGAGGGGTGGTCATTGTGGAAAATCAGGTGAACATGAGCTGTCAGTGTGAGACAGTGGCCAAAAGAGCTAATGCAATCCTTGGATGCGTAAGCAGATAAATTTTGAGTAGGAGTAGAGAGGTTATTTTCCCTCTGTATTTGGCACTAGTGTGACAGCGCTGGAATACTGTTTTGTGTTCTGGTGCCCACAAGTCAAGAAGGAGGTTAATAACTTGGAGAGTGTTCAGAGAAGAGCCACAAGAATGATAAAGTATTAGAAAACCTGCCTTATCATGATAGACTCAAAAAGCTCAATCTATTTAGCTTCACTACAGAAAGTTAAGGGATGACTTGATTACAGTCTATAAGTATCTTCAAGAGGAACAAATATTTAATAATGGAGTCTTCAATCTAGCAGAGAAAGGTTGAAGCTAGAGTACAGAAGTTGAAGCTAGACAAATTCAGATTGGAAATAAGATGTATATTTTTAAAGGTGAGGGTAATTAACCATTGGAACAATTTAGCAAGAGTCATGGTGGATTCTCCGTCACTTACAATTTTTAAATCGAGATTGGCTATTTTTCTAAAAGATCCTCTCTAGAAATTATTCCGGGGCAAGTGTCAGAAAAGAGGTCTGAGTAGATGATCACAGTGGACCCTTCTGGCCTTAGGAATCTATGAATCCTGGCTAGTTGGCCTATGCTTTGGCCCTCCACCAGCTTACACTTCAATTTTCACTTCAGCCTCAAGAAAGCTTTCACACTCTTCAGGGGAGAGTATACGGTTCAGTTACATTTCTCCAATCAGGGAGGTAAAGCAGGGACTACGCAAATAGTCTTTTTGGGGGTGGGGCGGGGGGGGGAGTGGAAGTCACGGCAGAAAATGTCCTTCAGTGTGAATATTGAGCACATTTTTTCCTACTAAGTCAAAAGAGGATGGTTTTAGACATAAACCCTGAATTGAAGGCTTAGCTGTGACTCTCCTCCACCCCCACGTCCCTGGATTTGTCTCTAAACCACATTATTGTAACATAGCTTTTGCTATGTGAACAGTTTTCTAAGATGGCAATTAAGATTGTGATTTTTTTTTTCTGGGGCTGGATGGCAGCTGTGTGTATTCTTCACATGTACCAGTTCACAAATAAAGCCGGTAGCAGTCTTAGTCACTTTCTGTACATGAAAGGTGTTAACACTCTTTGAAAATTCAGCTTTCACTGAATTATTGTCTAAAATCCCAAAAGGAGAAAGAAGACACCAAGAAAAAGTCTATAAACAACCAAGTTTGGCACTTACTCTCTGGAAAGGATACAAACTTCCAGAGGCAGCATGAATTCCAAGCCTGTCCACTCTAACATGGGCTTTCTATAACTCTTCCCCAGAGTATACAGTGTATTTCTAACAGAGTTTCATATCCAGCTTTCAGGAAATTTGACAGCCTTTCACATTCTCAAACTGTAGATTAAGAAGAGGTAGGGGAAAATCTGGAAGTTTTTCTGAACAAATTTCCCCTCTCCATTTTCAAACATGAAGTCAGACTAAGTAAAATCTGACACAAAATGCCCTAAAGGTAAGAGTGTTGGATGGTAGCAACACCTTGCAGCATAAGATAACTAAGAACAACAGATAATTCCAGGAACAACTAAGATGCCCTAGTATTGCAACCTCATAAAAATGAAGTAGATAGAGAGCATGATTCTGATCCTATTGTAACAGGGTAAGCAAGTGATACATGCTTCGGCCTTTCATGTCTAATGGTAATCCCTGGGCATGTGCATGTCAGTTTAAAATCAGCCTTTGTTTGCTACAGGACAGTTAAATTTCTTTCTTCCAAGTTACTTCTCACACACTCCCAGTTTAAGCTAACATCTAACACCTTCAAATTTTTAAGGCTCTTGACTGGCTCTCAGAAAAGGGTTGTTTGTACATCTAATATATGTTCCATTCACAACTGTCTCACACAGCTGCAAACCGTATTCATATGCAACACTTTCTGAAACAATGTAATTTGTTACAATTAATTTGGACTGACCTGATTTCATAGAAAAATTGGCCTCAATAAAGCCATGCTCAAATAGATGCAGAAATACTAACTGAATAGTATTCTTCTGTTACATCCAGGGGACCTGGAGAAATATACTGAAATCAAGAGAGTTATGTATGTAGTCCGGGTCACCTCTTAAGGGTTTGTGATTAATAAAACAGCAATTATCCCACTGAGTCCAGAGTAGGAAGAGATGGATTTATGGTGACTCTGGTGTTTGTTTGCGGTGTTTGTTTGCGGTGAACTCACAAAAAGAGCCTGACTTAGTCTCTTTTACTGATGGCTTTCAGGGGAACTGTAAATGAATGCAAGCTGTGCTTTCTATGTATGGAAAAGAACAGAGGAGGCCAAAACCACTTCTTCTTCTCTGGCATTTCAGAGCCAGAGAGCGTGCATAGCAACCAGTTTGATTACACAGGTCTCTGGTCCAAATTGGTAAAGGCACGTAACTCTGCCATAGCAAATTTGCAGACCGTTAATGACAAGATATCCTTACCTCAGATTGTGAAATTTGACACTGCAGTGGTTTGGGCTAATGGCAAGAATTCGCTGAAGTGCTGTATACATGCTTTACTCTTTTATTAATATTATTGAGACTCCTGTTGGAGCTTGCGGGATAGGATGGCAATTTGAACATGCTTACAGAGACTGCTTTGCAAGGGTTCAATCCTGTAAGGAGTTGAATATTTTGTCCCTTAGCCAGCAAAGCACTTCACCATGAGATTAATGATAAACAGGTGAGTAGTCCCAATAAAGCCCGGGGGATGACTCCCATTCTTAACATAAAGCATGTGTGACAGATATTGCAACCACATTCAATGATCTTTGGGGACCCTATGGTCATAAAACTGTGAATGGTTTATGTATGACTGTGTTCTACTCCAGCGGTTTAATGTACTGTGATGTTCTACTACCACAGTTCCTACAGGAACTAAAAACAGTGGGAGGTGATTAAGGTGAATCACTGAGACTAAAACACTTGGGAGGCTCCACCTCCTGGAGTGGTTTGCACAAACTGGTTCAAGCTGGGTTTTCCAGAGACTAGGACAAAGAAAGGGCTTTTGGTATAAAAGGATGAGCTTGAATTGACGCAGGGCCTTCTTTCTGACCCAACAAATGAACAGCACCTTCTGTTGAATGGAATCACCAACCCTATGGATGGGTTGGAAAGACTTTGGCCTACTCTGGCCCCATAAAACTGGTGGCTGACTTCTGGTAAGCTTTTCACGTGTGTATAGGAACTTGTATTGTTTCTTACATGTTTTCTCTGTGATGCTTTTACCTTAAGAATAAAAGTGCTTGCTTAGAAAGAGCTGTGTGGTAACTTGTAACTGCTGTCAATACACTGTTTAGGATCCTCAGAGAGAAAGCAAAGTACATGCACTGGCTTTTAGGCAGACTGGCTTGCTGCGGATATCACAGTATAAGGCCAGGAGCTGTCCAGCCTTAAAACTCTGGTTAGGAGAGTGGGACGGGGGGAGATCTGGATCTGCAGCCAAAGAGGTTATGTCTGGGAGCAAAAAACTTTGTGTGCCCTCAAGGGACCATGGAGGGGGAAAACAGGTGCAGTTATCCTGAAACTGTGGCAGCGTGCATTTAAATGATTTGTGGAATCAGGATCTGAGTGCTCAGCAACTTGCAAGACTGTGACATAGTAGAGCTGCTAAAAATGTATTAAGTAATACATGAAAATTTCATCATTTCCCCACCCCTTTTCATTGAAATTTTGCTGAAAAAAATTAATTAAAAACAAAACGATTTTGGGGAAGATTTTGACCATCTCTGCTCTCCAGTGAGCGTGGGGTATCAGTGTTAGCATGGCAACATCATAACATTTCCTTCAGAGCCATGAAGCTGTGTCAAAATAGTCCACTGCTCCAGGGGTCTGATCCAAAGCTCATTGAAATTAATGAGACTTTCAACTGATTACAGTAGGCTCTAGGTGAGTCCCCTCCCTCAAGCATAGGGAAGACTGCTAAATTAAACTGCAGACAACAGGAGCATAATTTGCTATAGAGCAGGGGGGGCAATTATCCCCCCTCCCAACCTTGGTTCTCTGCCCCTGACTTTTCATACATGCTCCATTATGTCTTCTGTTTTTTTACCTTTCTCTCTCCCCCAGACGTTGGATGTGCTCATTATGAAAGCAATAATTGCCTAGTTTTTCTCATTTGTGGTGCTGTTTAGACAGAGAATGTTCTATGTCCTAACACAACATTGGACCCCCAGAATTTCTCTGAAACGATGCCTCTGCTACAGAAGTCAAAGTTGTGATGTTACTATGATTTGGCCTCTCTATTTCTGCACATTAAAACACTTAATAGTAAAATGGAAACCTACAGGAGCACATATTTTTTCTTATTTGGTGACATTCTTTGTCTTATCTGTTTATTTTGCAATGTATCATCTTATTCCTCTTCAGTGCTTGAATTTCAGATTTAATTTTTGAGACTCGAAGGGTTTTTTTATGCAAGTTCTATAAATATTGATTAATTTGTTACTCCATGATGAGAAACATTTTCTATTCTGATTGCTCTGTAAATTAAAGAAGTAATGAACCTGACCTTTTGTCTATAAGTAATCATTGATTTATTTGACCAGAATGCAGGCAATACAGGAATGTGATGTATAATAGAGAACATAGTATTTTCTGCAGTGAATCTTCATTTAAGGGATTAGGGAATGTTCATTCACCCTACAGCCATCTAAATTGCTGAAAATCCCCACATTGTTTATAATGACTCTATAGAGGGATTTTTCACATTTCGACAAATTTTGGAAATAAAGAAAATGTGTACAAATGGTAATTTACTCTGATAAAATCCTCCAGATAGCACCCGGAAAGGTGTGTGTGTTGTGGGGGTGGGTTAGAGCAAAGCAACAAAACTGTTAACCTATTTGAATAAGCACTTTTTCCATTGCAAACTAGCCTAGATTTTGCACTTGTTACAATTCTGAGTTTATGAATCAGAATCTATTGCTGTGCAAATTGTTGTGACATTTTATATTTAGCCCTAATATTTCCCTGCAGGAGTAGGCTAGAGAATCTTTGACTCTCTCATGTATGGTGATTATGAGTATCATGTAAAGCATGTACCATGAACTTCAAGAGGTGGGGTTTTTGTACTGAGCTTAGATGACATTTAGGCCTAAATTCTGTAGTTCTGTGTCAAAACTCTCATAGACATTCATGGAGAGTGAATTTTGCCGAATTTGAGATTACAGGATAAGGCCCCTCTCCTTCAATTGGATGTGAATTCTAGAACCAATACAATTCAGAACCTTTGTGTTCTGCTTAATTCTCCCATCTCTGTTGCTGCTGACTCTGTTGTTGCTGTTATGATGTCTGCCTTTGGAACTTTGGTGAACAGCTGCAGTAGCACGGGGGCAGAGGGTTCCTAAAAATGGTATCCGCTTTTGAAAACCAGTAATACTGTTGAACAAAAAGGCTCCACGATCCTTCTCCTTTTCCATGACAATAGTAGTTATTTGGGTAGCAGCATGGAGTGGGCACTGGTCTAGGAATTAGAAGGCCTGGGTTCTCTTTTCCTGAGTCTGCCACTGACCTCCTGTCTGACCTTAGGCAAGTCACTTCACTGCTCTGTGCCACTGTTTTCACCTTCCCACACATTGTCTTTTCTACCTGCTGGGCAGTCTCTGTCTCTAACCACGAGGTCAGACCGCCCACGCCTTGGTCCCTGACAATGAGTGTTGTATCTTTCCTAGATTTGTATCTTTCCTAGATTTTCAGGCTCTTTGAGGCACACATTGTCTCGTAGTAGGTGTCTGAACAGTGCCTAGTCCTGATCCTGATTGGGGCTCTAGGCACGACGCTAATACAAATGTAACAGCATTTGTTTTCCTTCCTAGTGCAATGACCTCCTTCCAAATGTGACCAATATAGCAGCTAAAATAATTTCTCACAATTAGAGCTGATTGAAAAAAAAAAAAACCCTAAAATTTTCCCCCCAAATGTCCTTTATTTTCCTGGCCAGCTCTGCATGCAATCCACCATTCATTAACACTAGTCTCGTTTATTAATACAGGGCCTGAAAGGGGCTGGCCTGGCCAGGGAGTGGAGCCGAACCTCATGAAACTTGTGAAGGCTCCAGAAGGGATTATTTACCTCTTTCTTTGTCTGATTCTGCCCCTGCCACCTCCTCACAACTACTTCTGTGTGGCTAGCATCCTAAAGCAGATTACGAGGGAGCACAGAGACTGCAGTTGTTCCCATATCCTATGCTGAGGATGCAAAGGAGTGGAAGAGTTCCTTACTCCCAATTTTCTTCTTCCCCACACCCATATAGACCCCCCCACAAAAGAGCATGCTTGAATAATCACAATTGAATTTTAAATGCTTCCTGGTTACCTGCCAGAAATAAATATTTTATTAACCACCACATGCAAGCAGGGGTTTCTTGTCTCTATTTACTACACATGTATTAGAAAACCAAAAAATCTTAATACATTCCCAGGGCAGAAGTGACCTCTGTGATCATCAAGTCTGACCTCCTCCATAACAAAGGTCATAGGACTTCCCTGGAATAATTCATGTTTGAACTGGAGCATGTTTTTAGAAAAGCATTCAATCTTGATTTAAATCAATCAGTGATTAATTACCCCCCCCCCCACACACACACATATATGAAACACTAGCACTACGGATTAACAGGATTAGCTGAAACTGCTGTGTGTGTACAGTATAAACATAGTACAGTATAAAATACTGTAAATAAATTCAAACATCAAGGGTTGGGTTATTGATAATTTATAGCTATCTTCTTGATTCAGCCGGCTGGCTCACAGCTTGTAGTTTGGATATGAGTGATGGTGCTTCTGAACCATTTGGAATTCACAGCTTTGGGGACCTTCTGAAAACTAGCAGCTGAACACTCAGGGGGCCGGTTCCCTATTGCGTTGCTCCAGTTTTATGCCCATGCCATGCAGTGGTGAAAACCGGTGGAATACGTGGAGAATCTGGCCCAAGAATTAGATTTTTTTTTTAATTTCCTGCAGTCTGTTTTAAAAACATGAAGAAAAAGGGTAAGCAATATATAAGCAATGCAAGAGCTACTGGCTCTTGAGGGAGTTTATAGTTGACAGAGACAAGAAAATGTACAATTGTAAGCTTATTTACTACATTTGTCAACCATCTGGGATGTAAAACCTCTGAAGTGCAGGAGCTGTCAGATTTAATTCTAGTTAACCCAGTGGAAGTAATATAGGTGATTTTAATTTGTTTGATCAGGCATGCAATCAAGTCACATCCTTGGACAAACTGCAGTACGGGTGCATTGTTTTTTTCTGGGACTTTCAGACTGTTGTAGCAGTTGGTTATTGACAAACATATTTGTCAATAACCAATCAGATTCCTGCTGGAGGGTTGTTGCCAAGGTGGCATCATTCCCATCCTTGACACCAGTACTGGAGTGCTCTGAAAGGCCATGGGCCCACAGCTGAGGGTTGACCAAACTGGGCAGGAAACAGCAGCGTCCTCCTCTAATCCCATGGGCCTTCAGTAAGTAAATAAATGATGACTCATTAAGCATAAGGGTATTCTGAAGCTGCTTAAAACTGATTTAATGCTTACTGTAGAAGAAGGGGCACTAGGGTGCCAATTTTCCTATTAAAATTGAGCAAATCAGTAGTAGAGACCTTTGAAGGAAACTCCAGAAATGGGGTGAGTAAACTACAGATGCTGTTTCTTGCCTTCATTTATACTCCCCTTCAATATGCATACAAAATTAATGGTCAGGATTTATCTTCACAGTTCCCTAAAGATAAAAAAAGTACAAAGAGGAAATACAGAGGAGCATGCTGGTCCGAATCATGACAACCTAATGTAGCATAGATGTAAAGATGAATAAGCTAATGGAGATGAAAAGCTTTGGTAGAGGGGGTTGATAACACTTGCTTTGCTTTTGATTTGTACCTGCAGAAACTGAGCTATGTCCTCCTTTTGCTTGGTGTTTTGCTCAATAGTTTAAAAAAATATATTAGCAAGGCCTGCTGGCTGTATGACTTTCCCTGTCTTGTTGAACAAGCCCTTGGACACATGTGAGTAAAGATATAGAGCCAGGGAAATGAGTTAAGGAGAAGAAAGAGGGTCAAATCCTCTGCTGGTGTAAATTGGTGGCGCACAGTTGACTTCATTGGAGCAGCTCCAATGCATGCCGACAGAGAATTTGGCCTCCGATACTGCTGCTTTGGGGGAGGGCGAATAGAGTCGAGCGGGGATTTCAGGAAAGAACGCTAATAGGATGGACTGATGTGGAACACGTGGTCACATCGCGTGCAGCCTTTTTCAAAGAGCACCTTGTTTGACACCGGGTGCCTTTCGTGTGATGTGTGCATTTGCAGGATCCGGCCTATGATCATGGCTGTTTATTTCTATCATGACAAAATGTACTCAGTGATGTGCACGTATTAAAACCAGGTGGGAGTGGTGCTGCTGCTGTTGCCATCAAGAAATAACGAGTGGATGTTTTAACCCTTTGCTGCATGGAAGTTATGTGTGTTCTGCACCATTGAAAATCAGGTCACTTTACCTTAGGTGTCAAAATATGTAAATTTGTAAATGTAATTTTGCCCATGTCCCAGTTTTACTATCTGTGAAATGTGACACAGCAGTTTCAGCAAATCCTGTTAAATTGTGGTACTGCTAAGTGTAGTTTCACCACTAATATACCTACAAGGGCATGTATCATGCTAGCTTTACCCCCATGGAGACTGAGGAGTATGGAGCCACTGGAATTCTGTAACTAAATGTTTAGGTTGACTAAAATGAAGTTATGCCAATTTACTCCAATGGAAGGTCTGGTCTATTCTTTCTTTGAGACAGAGTGAGAGACCATCTGTTCTAGATTCTTCCATCTCCTCAGAGACCTGCCAGATAGGCTGCAGGCCTGAGGGCTTGTCTACACTTGGAAGGTAACAAGGTTTAAGGTAGGGTGTGGATTTAAAGCACAATAGATGTTCCTGACCAGCTCCATTTGTGGACACTTACTCCGGAACAAGACTCCCTCACTCTTATTTATCTTAACCTGCATTGGAAGTGGTACAGAATCAGGGATGACTGTGTTGACAAACCCTGATATCAGCAGGATTTGGCCGGAAAGCTTCATTTCTCCTTTGCGTGCTAGACCTGTAATAGACTTTTGTTTCCTACGACCTGGCTCATTTGCAAAGTGCAAAGACTCTGTGGGTAACCAAAAGACTTCCTGCTAGGCAAAAAAGAAAGTTTGAGAGAGATTTATAATTCCTTCCCTACAGCATTCTCTACCATTTAGGGTTTAATTCAACCTCTCAGCTGAGCTGCGGTTGTGTGCATGATAAAAAGAAGTTTGTAATGCAGCCACACTTGGTAGATGATATAATCCTTTTAGTAGGTAGGATGTAAAATTGGTCCCATAACCCATCAGGATCTCCTCAGAAATTCCGGCAAGGATAATTAATTTTTTCCTAACCACTGAGCAATCGTTAACTCTCCCACTGTCACTAAATGCCTCTGACCTTCAACCGTTCTACCATCCTCCTGCAGAGGGTACACCTACAATCCTTCAAGGACACAGGCTGTCTCAATTACTGTTTCAAAATGTATCTTCCCCTTAGGGGAAAGAGTCTTGTTTGAAGCAATTTCTGCTTGCTCAGTATATCCATCAAGGCCAATAATATAACATACCATACTTTCCAGCAGCAAAAGAACCTGTATTATTAAACGGAATAAAACTCAATTTTATTAACATAAATCATTAATAGTATATTAACGGTAACACTGTACTACTGTAATATTGAAGGTATATCTAAAATGTTAATAATTGGGAAGTGTAGTCTAATGGTTGAAGCACAGGACAGGGAGAAGTAGGTTCTCTTTACAGCTCTCCCCCACAGCTGCATGACCCTGTACAAGGGGTTCCACTCACTGGAAACTTACTCCCTTAGCACAATATTTTGCTTCCTTTTCAAACAGTAATTATTCCGAGATGCAAAATCGTCTCTCAGCATCTCCAGAACGTAGGGGAGGGCCTACAGCGAAATGATTAGGATTCTCAGACCTGCATATTAGGGCATAGGAAGCCAAAGCTCCAGAAAACAAGCTCTTTGCAGTTATAGGCACATTCCCAATTGAAACATTATTGTAAAATGTCTGACTACACCATTTAAATAAATAATCACTGGAGTCACATTTCCACTCAGCTGACAGACTGCTTCTTATCTCAGTAATTTTTATGGTTCCCAAACCAGAGCTCCATGCACCTCATATACAAAATAATCGCATTAAAGCGAAGTGTTCTTTTGCTGTCTTTATGAGGGGTACATTTTTTTCTACATATTCCCTGGGAAGGAATTCTGGTTAAAAACCTGGAAACTTTCAGTGCCATTATATTTGTTGCAGAAATTGTAATGAAGCAATTAAATATTAAATCATCAATCAGACTTGCTGCATTTCTATTTAGTTAGAGCAGGAGCATCCCAACTCAAGGAGAAAAAATAATGAAACCATAACCAGCCAACACAGAGTTTTTACAGTGCTGCCTGCCTAAAAAATAGGGCAGGCTCGGGTGAGTTTAGTGCCACCTATCTATTTGGATATAATGCGACAGGACAATAAGCAAGCCACAAACTCAGTAGCAACCTACAGGGCCTAGCACAATAGGGTCATGGTCTCTGATTGGGGTCTGTAGATGGTACAGCAGGGGTCGGCAACGTTCAGCACGCGGCTCGCCAGGGTAAGCACCCTGGCGGGCTGGGCCAGTTTATTTACCTGCTGACAAGGCAGGTTCGGCCGATCGCGGCCCCCACTCACCGCGGTTCGCCATCCCGGGCCAATGGGGGCGGAGAGAAGCTGTGGCCAGCACATCGCTTGCCCGCGCCGCTTCTCGCCGCCCCCATTGGTCCGGGACGGCGAACCACGGCCAGTGGGGGCCACGATCGGGCGAACCTGCCGCGTCAGCAGGTAAATAAACTGGCCCGGCCCGCCAGGGTGCTTACCCTGGCGAGCGGCGTGCCGAACGTTGCCGACCCCTGTGGTACAGCAATATAAATAAATAATATCTATCTCCGGCTACCTCTACACTAGGAGGTAGGGGTACTATTCCCCTTGCTTGTGTACATGCATAACAGTGCTGGTTTCAGACCCTATGAGGTAGCATAGACACAGCTTTAGGTCCCCATCTCCATAATATCCAAGCACTTCACAATCTTTAATGTATTTACAAGCCCACCCTTCAGGTGAAGTAGGAAAGTGGAGTTTTACAGATAATAAACTGAGGCACAGAAAGAATAGGTGATTTACACATGGGTCTACAGGAAACCTATAGAATAGGGACTGGAACACAGGTCTCCCATGTTTTAGGCTACTAGCCGAGCCACTAGCCCATCCTTGCCCTTGTAAGACTGTTCCTAAATACCTTATGTCATAGTGACAGTATTGCCAAGCTCAAGAACTCAAAAATCATGAGTCAGGGCCCCAAAATTATGAGTGTGTTAAAAATTGTGAGATTTTTAAAGAAATCAATGAATTCAGCGTTCTTTTTATTTCCCTTCTAGTTTTTGAGCTTTCAGGGTTCACATTCTCAAGCTTTTTTTCTGCAACTGTGAGGACTAGACATTTACTAATTCTTTTAAAATGAAAGTTGCGATTGTCACATAATCCCACCACTCCAATGGCTGGGGACTGGAAGAACATCACAACCCTGTTACCAGACGCATTATAAAATTATGAGAGCTTGCACCATTGTAGTGGTGCTCTTTTTGAGGCAGTGCTCTTTGCCCAGCCCTGGTGCGAGTTAGGGTTCATGTCTGCCTGCTGGAATTAATCTTCATTTATATTATAGATTTAAAAAACAAACCCACACACATTCAGCTGGTTGAAATTCAGAAAATGCAAGAATATAAATGTTTGTGTTGTAAAAACTTTGACTGTCTGTATACTGGGGCAGATTCTCACTTACGCTTTAGCTGCTTTACATCTCTATGGCAGTGTAAAGAGCCTTAAATTGGGAGTATATTACATTTCATCCCCTTTTAAGACTCTTTACCTTGCCAGAGTGGTGTAGTGAAGCATTGGTATACATGAGCGTCTGGCCCACTGGCATTAGAAAAATACTATCAATGTTCATTTTAAAAAGCTCAAATATACTCAGAATAGTGCAGTTTATTAGCTATGGGAGTGATTTTTTTCTATTCTGTTCATTGCACATTTATATTTCTGAGAACTCTTCCTCTACACAGAGTTCAACAACCATTTTGTGATGAGTTGCTGTGTAGCCTGTTATATAAGTGAAAGAGAGAGAGATTGTGCTCTCTTTCTATTTCACGGAGACTTTACTTATTCTTTCTTGTTGTTTTCCTTAATCTAAAACAACTCCTCTTAGACTGGAAGTACATGCTTTTTATAAGAAATAAGACTCATAAGAATGGCCATACTGGGTCAGACCAAAGGTCCATCTAGCCCAGTATCCTGTCTTCCAACAGTAGCTAATGCCAGGTGCCCCAGAGGGAATGAACAGAACAGGTAATCATCAAGTGATCCATCTCCTGTCACTCATGCCCAGCCTCTGGCACACACAGGCTAAGGACACCATCCCTGCCCATCCTGGCTAATAGCCATTGATGGACCTATCCTCCATGAATTTATCTAGTTCTTTTTTTTACCCTGTTATAGTCTTGGCCATCCACAACATCCTCTGGCAAAGAGTTACACAGGTTGACTGTGCATTGTGTGAAGAAATACTTCCTTTTGTTTGTTTTAAACCTGTTGTTTATTCATTTAATTTGGTGACGCCCCCCCCCCAGTTCTTATGGTATGAGAAGGAGTAAATAACACTTCCTAATATACTTTATCCACACCAGTAATGATTTTATAGACCTCTATCATATCCCCCCTTAGCCATCTCTTTTCCAAGCTGAAAAGTCCTGGTCTTATTAATCTCTCCTCATATGGAAGCTGTTCCATACCCCTAATCATTTTTGTTGCCCTTTTCTGAACCTTTCCCAATTCCAATATATCTTTTTTGAGATGGGGTGACCACATCTGTATGCAGTATTCAAAATGTGGTCGTACCATGGATTTATATAGAGGCAATATATCCTCTGTCTTATTATCTATCCCTTTCTTAGTAATTCACAACATTCTGTTAGCTTTTTAGACTGTTGCTGCACATTGTGGGGATGTTTTCAGAGAACAATCTACAATGACTCCAAGATCTCTTTCATGAGTGGTAACAGCTAATTTAGACCCTATCATTTTATATGTATAGTTGGGATTATGTTTTCCCTATGTGCATTACTTTGCATTTATCAACATTGAATTTCATCTGCCATTTTGTTGCCCAGTCACCCAGTTTTGTGAGATCCCTTTGTGACTCTTTGCAGTCAGCTATGGACTTAACTATCTTGAGTGCTTTTTATAATCTGCTAATTTTGTCACCTCACTCTGTATCCCTTTCCCCTGATCAGTTAACAGTACTGGTCCCTGTACAGACCCCTGGGGGACACCACTATTTACCTTTCTCCATTCTGAAAACAGATAATTTATTCCTATCCTTTGTTTCCTATCTTTTAACCAGTTACTGATCCATGAGAGGACCTTCCCTCTTTTCCCATGACAGCTTACTTTGCTTAAGAACCTTTGGTGAGGAACCTTGTAAAGGCTTTCTGAAAATCTAAGTACACTATATCCACTGGATCATCCTTGTCCACATGCTTGTTGACCCCTGCCCCCCAAAATTTTAGTGGATTGATGAGGCCTGGTTTCCCTTTACAAAACCCATGTTGACTCTTCCCCAACAAATCATGCTCATCTATGTGTCTGATAATTCTGTTATTTACTATAGTTTCAACCAGTTTGCCCAGTACTGAAGTTAGGCTTACAAGTCTGTAATTGCCAGGATCACCTCTGGAGTCTTTTTTAAAAATTAGTGTCACGTTAGGTATCCTCCAGTCATCTGGTACAGAAGCTGATTTAAATGATAGGTTACATACCACAGTGCTGATAGCTAGAGCACTCCATTTGGTTCCCATTTGGTAAAGGTTGAGAGAAGCAGCCTTTGCAGGGGTACTGGGTGCCAAGATTGCTTGCAGCAAAATATATTGTATGATTCCAAATAAATGAATAGAAAGGCCTTCCAGACCCAAGCCAATTTGGATAAGCATCCATCCTGAAGTAAGGTCACAGAACAGGGACCCATTTGAGTGAAGTAGCCTGTTTCTACTGCTGAGGGATTTGCAAGGACAAAGTAAAGAAGTTGACGTGTTGCAGAATCCATAGTGATATAGGATCCCCGTTTGGAATCAATGCACAAAAAGCTCTGCTACTGCCAAATCCCAGCAAACGGTTTCCAGCCAGACCCATGAGAGTTTCCAGCCAGGCACCTGACAGTGAGAACGTGGGTAACTAAGATGCAGTGGTTATATACACAGTGACTCAGCATGATTCTTCTAAGATTTCTTTAGGGACGTGAATCAGAGCCGATGCCTCAAAGGCTTAGCTCAGATAGACTTAGAGCTGGGTCCTGGTAATATCCACCCTACTGTTTTGAAAGCTGTCACCAAAGAGCCTTAGGAGAACTAAGTTATTTCATTCTCCTATATCTGGTCAAACTCCAAAATATAGTGATTTACAAAGGGAACTCTTAAAATCAAAATACAAAGGAAGGTGTTTTTCTCAAATGCACTCAGTATTTCCTTCTCCCGTCACTTCCTGAATCTTGAGCACATCAGAATTTGCAAAGATGTGAAGTAAATAAATGCATGGAGTGAAATTTTAAAAAGTCCCTCGGGGGACTCCCAAGAGTAATGAAGAACAACTTTCAGTTGGTCTGGAATCCAGTCCAGATCACAGCAGAAAATATCTGAATTGAGTTTTGTTTTCTCTTCTGTTGACAAACTCCATCTCCCCATGGTAAACAGAAGAGTTTTCCCATCCATGCCCGCCCTTTGTCAGAGATTTCTCAGCCTTCTACTTGAATCACTACACACCTAAAACCAGCCCCTGGTTATGGTTACAAAGGGTAGGTTAGGGGTTTAAAAATAAGTTGGGAGTTCAGTATAAAAGGAAAATAAGGAAACTCTTTCATTGTGATTCCAACACCCACGTCTCAAAATGCAGTTCTTTATGCCATTGCACATTCTCTTTCAGGAGAAAGGGCAGGTGACTCTCCTGAGTGTCTGTAATAATTCTGGGCTCATTGAAGTTTAGAGCACAGTGTCAGCAGGAAATCCACATTTCCTCAGTCCTCTGCTATGTGTATCCTTCTTCTGTCTCTTCTCACTGCTGGCAAAATGTGGTTATCATTGAATAAGAGAGCCAGTGATCAAACCTAATAATACTTAGCATTTATATAGCACATTTTTATCTTCAAAGTGCTTTACAAACATTAATTAAAAGTAGCAAATGAACAGGAAAAAGTTCACAAGCATTTTGATGAGCCCTATGCAAAATGCCAGTGAAACAGTTGCATCACGGCTGGCTACATAACAGTACCAATAGGTGTCAGCCAAGTGCCGTCAAAGTGGTTTGTCATCCCGAGTGAAACCGCAATCACCAATTTGTTTCCCCTCCCTTGCAAGTCAGAGGAGTATTCTTTTGGGCAGAGAAAATGTGAGCCTCTCAGATAATAATTGGGGGAGATAACGGGGCTTCCGTGACATGAAATTAGAAGAGATGTAAGAAATTGTGAGTGCTGCTGTGCAAATTGCCACAAATGGTGTTGGGGCAGGCTATGACGACTGCATTGCTGAGAGGAAAGCCTTGTTGCTTAGTACCCTTCTCTGAATGTGTTTGCACATTTGTATTAACAATTAACATGTTAAATGTTCATTCGTTATAGAACTGACTTTGACTTTCCCACTTTATTTGTCTTTCTCTTTTAGTCTTCTCTGTTTATGGAGTCAGATTCTGATCTCGGTTACATCGATGTAAATCCAGAGTAACTGGAGTTACACTAATGTCCCTGAGATCAGAAACCTTGCCTTGCAATACGATAGATAAAATAACAGGAGCTAACTCTGGTTTATAGTTTAGAGACTGCTTCATGTCACGAAATCTGATTCAAACCTCCTGGAAGTCTGGTGCATGGCTCAGCATGATAATTTGAACATGCACTGTGTCTCTGGGGAGAGAGTGCATTCTGTTTAACTGCTTCTTTCGTGTTGATTCTGTCACAATCGATAAGAATAACTGATCACATAAAATTTACTTGCACACAGTTTGTGTGTGCCTATTGGCCGTAAAATACCCCCAAAGCATTAAAAAGTATCCATGTCTTTCCTACCCTAATCAAACTTTAGCCTGTGTATTTGATACTGGCATCTTTGACAGCTAGAAGTAGGCCAATACTGTACGTGGAGATGATAGATATTAATCCAGTTGCACTTCAGTGTACACATTAGTGGGAAATGTGGCATACAAATCTGAATATTTTGTGCTTTACTGGTTTCTTAACAGAATCTTAAAACCATCTTGATTCTATATAACATGATTTTAAATATTTTAAGAAATTACCTTTTAAACATCTATGCAAATAGCAAATTAAATTACACATATAGATGGCAACAGAGAGATTGGAAAGTAATGGATGTCAATCTGACACTTTGGGGCATTCCAACAGGCCTCTATAGAGAGGGACAAGAGCTACAGAAATTAATGTAATAACCTATAGACTTCAAAAGAACATTTATTTATTTTTTGCCCCCAGGTTTTTTGAACCATCATTTGGAATTTTCCAAGAAGGGGTATAATTCTCTATTAATTTCTGTATGGTGGTTTAGAAAACCTATGGAAAGGCTTTTAGTCTCTATTACATTTTACAGAATAGACCCTACAAGCAATGCCTCTGTGCCCTGCTCTAACTAGAAACTATTTGAAAAACTCCTCAATGTGTCTAGGTAATGGAACATTATTTGGGGGCCTTCAGCACCAAGAGCGAAATATACTCCTATGCAGAGGGCCAGCTCAAAATTTATGCGCCTCTTAAATTCTGAAAAAGGGGCTTTTGTGGGACTTAAGTGGTACGATCCCTCTGCATGGAGGGGAAATTCATTCCAATAAGCGCACACTTTTACCATTCAACAGGAGGAAGTAACTTTATTAGCAGCCTTCCGTCCTGTATGTGGCTCTCCCATTATGTGGGATATATGTTAACCCACTGTTTTACCTACTCCCTCCTCTAGACAAATCCAGTCCTGAACATCTGAGGCCCATGGACTTTCAAATGCCATTTAGGGTGCCATTTTACAATGAATCTGTGGCCACATACATACAGATACCATGTGTTGTGGGCAGGGATGGTTTACAGGACCCACAGCAAACCCTTAATACTTGCGCTAAAGAGGTAACTCCGCTAACTGCAAATAGCTGGCTGTTATCTTTGATGTGGGGTTAGCAATCAGAAGGTGATCGGATCACACACACTTAGCCAGAGCTTTATGTATGGAATGTCATCAATACTTATAGCCTAAATCAGAGAGTATAATATTTAATAAAGAAAATTACACCAGCAGAAGTTTAAACTCAATTCAGGTCATGTTCACTAATGGAGGTAAACTAATAATATGTATTTAGTTTTGATCAAGATACAACATTATTGAGCTTTCCTCTCCTTAAACATTGTTATGCTTGAAGGGCTGTTGGAAGCAAATGTTCTGATGATAGGTTTTTAGGTGCTTGGTAATTGTATTGTTGTTATAGTAATGGAACTCCATTCTTGCATGGCATTTACTTCACGTTCTACCACAGCAACCTTCCTGGAGTGATAATATACAATATTTTTAAAGATCACGCTGTGTTGTTGCATTACATTTCCTGAGCATTTTGAAAAGAATCTTAGTCACGAAATACAAATGCGCGGCATATATCTGGCGAGTTTTCTATTATAAAGATTTTCATTGTGTTTGTATTTGTTGCTCAGGACTCCTAAGCTGTATTGATTCCTATGAAAGCATCTGGAAATTTACAACAACAAACATTGATTTATGCCACTATATAACAACTTGTGAACAAGGACTTGTGTAACTTGCTGTGAGTGCTTTGGTCCTGGAAGATATTTGTAGTAGTAAAGTGTGAAAGGAAATTAATTACAAACGTATAGCAGAATACAACACATCAGTTGAGGCAAATCCAGCCCTCTCCTCTGGGGGGGGGATCCCGATTCAGGAAAGCACTTAAGCACATGCCTAAGTAAGTCCCTAATCAGGATAGCACTTAAGCACTTGCCTTTAAGCACATGTTTATGTCTCCTTGACTTCAATGTGTAAATGCTGTCCTAAATATGGACGGACTGCTGAATCAGACCGTGGGTACAGAAACCCCTCCTATAGCAGAAAGGTTTGGGAGTGGTTCTGCTTTATGGTGGGGGATTAGATTAGGATTGGCAAAGCAGGGTCTGGTCCAACTTCTCTGCCGAGGGCTGTCTGTGAAATGTCATGCCAGACAGGTGGAACCAGTCTACTGCTGCTCCACAATCTGTAGGGTGGAATCCACTTTACTTTCTGCTACAGAGAATCCCAACATGCAGTTGAGCTCCTCAAGCTAGGTGTTGGGGAGAGGATTTCCCCCCTTAATGCCTGTTACTGTAGCACCATATTGTTGGTGCTTTTGTGTTACTTTAATGTAATTTTAACTGTAAAACTATTTGTTGTTGTTGTTTTTATTGTAGCTGATTTCAAAGACAGACTTTCTGCTTTTACTTCCCAAATCAATTGGAGAGACTGAGAAATTCCACTGCCCATATACTCCAGTGGAAGATTTCCCTTGCAGAACTTTCTATCTGTGGCAGATGCTGGGACCATCAGTGACTTTATTCTGATACTCCGTGGAAGGGAAATTATGACGTATGCTGTTGGCAGGCTCTCCAACCAGCTTGTTGTCTCTAAGGGGCGATGTGGGCTATCAGAGTGCTCGCTCTGAAGATGCTGGTGGGTTTAGTAAGCAGTAGCCCACAATGGATCTTGGTCCAGGCACAGTGTCACGCATCTCTTTATGGGTAGTTTCTTTGCAATCCAACTATAAATTTGCTTTACCACATCCCAGCATGTAATCTCATCACATGGATTTTGCAGTGGATGCAAAAATCAGCTCAGATGTTCATTCTACTTTGCCATCCTATCTTAAATATGGCTGCTAACAAGTGTCAGCATTCTGTCTTCTAGCTATGTGGCTGTCTAGGCAGCATGTGAGCCCGTGTATCTCTAGGCTGTTTTGTACTATAATTCTGAAACCATCAGTTTGACAGGATAGTTCACAGTCAGATTGCATGAAAAAAAAAAATAAAGAAGTTTTGTGCCAAATTCTAGAGCCGAGCAAATAATAGTCAACGTTTGTCATTATGAGTTATGTTTGTGCTTTCTTTAGAATTTAAACTATTTAGACTATTTTTTTTTTTTTTTTTTTACAAATTTTGTTTACTTTGTTCTTCATTCTTCAAAATCTGAAATTTGTGTTTTGCTTAGTGATGCTGGGTCACATCAAATTGTTTCTGTTCTTGATTGGACGAATGTTACAATCCGACAACCAGAAAGTCAGGTGCAAATGCTTGTGGAAAATATATTTAAATACCCTTTCTGCAATTGCTGGGGTGTCTAAGTTTAACATTTGTGGGATTTTTTGTGACCATTTGTGGTTGTAAAATTGGATCACACAAATCTTGGTGGAAAGGGGCATGGTGATCATAGCGGAAGTGCATTTGTTTAAAAATCAGAATTTTTCATGGAAAATGCTTTGCCATAGTCTCCCACCTGTACAAAATGCACTGGAATTATGCAAAATGGGGTGACAAAATATGATAAAGGACTTAGCCTTTTTATATATGAGATAGAAAGAAGTAATAAGAATATCTTCAAAGTACTTTACATCTATTAACTCATAAATTCTCACAACACTCCCTTCCAGGGAGGGAAGTATTATTATCCCCATAAACTAGGTGGCTAGGTTACATGACTTGCCCAAGGCCAAAGAAGAAGTCAGTGTCATAACCAGGATTATTATCAATAATAATTATTATTAATTTTTAACAATGACAGTGCAACTACTGGTTTCTATTCTTGTGCTGTCCATCAAGCTTTGTAGAGAGACAAGGTGGGTGAGGTAATATCTTTTATTGGACCAACTTCTGTTGGTCAGAGAGAAAAGCTTTCGAGTCACACAGAGCTCTACTTCAGATCTGGGAAAGGCACAGCAAAATGCAAGGTGGAACAGATCGTTTAGTGTAAGTAATTAGCACATATTGTAAGGGATCATTCGAGGTAGAGTTGCCTGTTAACACCTCTGCAGTCATAGGACAAAAAGAGGGACTTAGTGGGTAGATTGTTGTAATAAACCATAAATCCAGTGTCAGACCTGAAGAACGCCTCTGTGTGGCTTGAAAGCTTGTCTCTCTCACCAACAGAAATTGGTCCAATAAAAGATATTACCTCACCTATCTTGACTCTCTAGTATCCTGGCACCGACATGGCTACAACTACATTGCATACCTCAGGCTTTTTATCAGATGCCTGCTCTTCTGTCAGATGATGCTCCTTCAGAAAAGATTGAAGCTATTATACAGACAACCCCAGCTCACTAGCCAATTGGGTTGCATGTTTGTGACTTAGCAGAATGTGACCCATTGTCTGTCTTCACTGACAAAATAGTGATTATTTTTAACAGCAGGATAATTAACACATAATAGTTACGTTGTTGTAAAATCCTAGTGGAGACAAGGCACAGCTAGTTTTTCCCGTGATGTAGCTAGTTGGGGTCAACATTCTACCCACCACCCATGGTTGACCTTGCCTAGCTACACACAGCGAGGAGATCAGTCTCCACAAGGATTTTACAGCTCAAAACTTAACACATATTAGATATCTCGCTGTAAAACACAATGGTTTTGGCAAAGAATATATGGCCAGTGTCTCTTATCTGTTGAGGAGTCTTGGGAATATCGGTGGATACAAATTAGCCATTGATGAAACCGGTTACAAGAAGCTATAACAAAGCTGTCTGGTTTTAATCTCACTGAATGTATCTGTATTTATAATGAATTGTATATCTACTGATAGTTACTCCCGCCAAAGCTGTGTTTGTGTACCTGTTCATTTGCATGTTAATGTAGCTCTCCAGGGTGTTTCCATGATCTTTAACAGTAGAAAAGACTGGCTAATTGAAATTTATTCAGAAAGGTTTATTTGCCCCTTGGGCTGGGGTAACAATAGGAGCACGTGACAGCTGAGGTTGGCCGCAATGCGTGTGTTAGTAGAACTAGATTTTAATACTGAGCCTTGTCCACACTAGAAAGATCAACTGGGATGGAGATTGATTTGTTTACACTGATTTTTCCACTAACATCCACACTAACTACCCTAAGGCCTGGTCCACACTACCCCCCCACTTCGGACTAAGATACGCAAATTCAGCTACGTTAATAACGTAGCTGAATTCGAAGTACCTTAGTCCGAACTTACCGCGGGTCCAGACATGGCAGGAAGGCTCCCCCGTCGATGCCGCGTACTCCTCTCGCCGAGCTGGAGTACCGGCGTCGACGGCGAGCACTTCCGGGATCGATCCGGGATCAATTTATCGCATCTAAACCAGACGCGATAAATCGATCCCAGAACATCGATTGCCTGCCGTCTGACCCTCCGGTAAGTGTAGACGTACCCTAAGTGAGTGACTTTCCAGTTTGTTTTGCTGATGGTGCTGGAGCAGCCAGAACAGGCCAGACTCTCAGCCTAGAGATACTGCTTCAGGCTAAGAATTATTACTTCTTTCAATTGTGATAACACCTGGGGCTTCCAAGCATAGAACAGGGCCTCTTTTCCCTTTCCCTTGTGACACTCTGTGCCTCGGGGGAATACCCTGCACCCGCATGTTCATCCTTATAAGATGATTGTGTTGTATCCAATGCAAAGTTTGTCACGTCGGCTGTGATGTCGTGTCATGATGTCATGATGCACTGAGCATTGTTATAGTAATATTATAGGTTGTAATTTCATGTATATAGTTATGAGGCTGAGAAATGTGTCCTCAAGGCTTAAAACAAGCCCAGGCAAAGCTCTCCAGGAAGAGAGGGGCAGTTCACACCTCATCAGGACATGTATGGGACAAACGCAGCCCAGCCTCACAGGAACAAAGGACGCTGGCCTGGGCAGCAACAAAGGATCTGTTGGGCTCTCGAATGAGTCACCCCCCTTCCCTTGGACATTTTGGGACAATGATGAGGTAATGCTCACCTGACCCTGAAAGAGAGGGGGGGCAAAGCCAAGAAGGAAGAAAGAACATGATAAAAGGGGGGTTAGGTGCAGTTCAAATATATAACAATGCCTCTCTCCCCCCCAAAAAAATAACCCCACACCACTCCTTGCTCCAAGGAACTTACAGTCTAAATTGGCCAAAGAGAAGGCAGCTATCCCTTTTTAAAGGAGTGAGGTTACGCCATTGCTTTCATATCCTTCACTGTTTAATTTATTTGTTCAGTGACAGATTGAAGGGTCATGTTGTAGATTATCTATACATAGATCCTTGGGTGGTAGAAAGTGGCATCATTAATTGCCATCAAATCACTTCAGTTAATTTCAACAGAACGATGCTGATTTAGTCCATGTGGGGATCTGGCCCTCCATTTTTAACGAACATTTATTTTCTGCTTTCTCTCTATCCAGTAAGTTACCAATAAATGCAGCAGTACCCCCACCCCATTCACACTTCGCTAATGTACCTATTTTATAAAATGCAGTGGTCCCTGCCCACCTTTAAGCAAATATTTAATTGCAGAGTGTGCTATAACGAGGTCTCAGATTCCTAAGCGTTCATTATTTTTCCAAAATATAGTCCACAGTAACCTTACTAGTACAGGATGGTGTATTATAAATAATTAAAAGCAAACCACAGCTGTCAAAATAAATGAACACGGTGTCATGTTGCGATTGCTTTTCAGTGTGTTTGTTCACAGACTCATTAATTCTCAAAACGCAGCAATCCAAATTTGTTCTCCCGGTCATTAGTCTGAGTGAGCAAGGTGCTCCTGCACTTTTAATCGGAGTCCAATTGGATTTGGTCTGTTTTATCTGGGGACACAACTGACTAATGCTTTTAAGGCAACGGAGCTCTCTGTGCTCTCCGGGGAGGCAGGGAAAAATAAATGTGACAGCCTCTGAATAGGTCAAGGACAAGGCTGGGGAGGCAAAAGGCTCTGTAGGTAATAGTGTGGGTACCAGAGCGCCAAGTGATCTGAGGGTACAGAACGTTGTCACATTGATAATCTTGCTATCTTAAAACAGGCTCGTTGCTAGAGACCTTTCAGGAGGGCTTAGTGTAGCGCCAGTATATTTAGAGGTAATGAGACATAAGGGGGCAGAGCCTCAGCTGGTATACATTGGTGAATCTCCATTATGGAGCTATATCTTTGTACCCCATCTGAAGATATGGCCTAAGATCTAATCCTTCTTTTTATTTCATGCCTAGAGAAATATACTTGAGTTTCAGGAGAGGCCTGGACTTTACAGCCCAGGAGCCTTAAAATTCCACTAGTCCTGTATTAAGAGAATGTTATCCTCACCCAAGCCTCGGTAACCCCTCAGGACAGCTGGAGATATAAGGGCTTCAGGACTGTGTACTTTTGTGTAGCTATTCATAAAAGCTATAGGATAAGAGATAAGAGACCCAGGAAGGTGCCTCAGAGATGGTCCTTCCCGCTTTTCCAGACAGGTAAGGTCCTTCTCAGGCTCAGGTTGGCCACCCCTGAACTGCAGTGTCTGAGGTTCCATTGGCGACCACTTGGATTTCACAATCTCTCTCTGTGGCTTGTTAAATCAAACGTGGACCTCCTTATTGGCATTTTCATACATTAACCTTTAATGCATTGAGATTGAACAATGTGTCATCATTTGACCTTTTCTGTTTCCTACCTCTTGTTTGTCATTTTCTCTACTGGGACTTCTTCAGATTGTTCTACAGAGGCCAAAAATAACACATTATTTTGGTGTATGTATGTGCCCTTGCATATAAACAGGTTGTTTTGTTGTTTTCAGACGCACTTTCCTGCACAAAATTCTTTAAAAGCAGCCACAAAACTTTCTAATATCAATTGCAGCAGGTGCTGTAAGAAAGTACTGTAGAAACTCCGTGGCAATTGTTTCCATTTGTAATCTCGAGTTACGAATTAGAGATGTGTGTATATCTATACTTTTTTTCAAATCTTCTTCTGTACCTTTTAATATAAATGTTACTTCACAGCTAATACTGCATATGGCAAAAAAAACAAAACAAATCCTGCAGTGAGAGATTAAATCTGAAAGCAAAGAGGGGATATGCAATTTAAGTATTTTGCAACTGCAAACTTTGGGGTAGGGTTAAGGCTCCTTTGGAAATTTGACCTACTCTTCCTAATTTTTATTTGTGTTATCTTTACTTTTGCTTTTAAGACCATAAAAAAATATCTTGACGAGCTGCTCCTTGTGCCCTCAATTGCTGCCATGGAGTGCAAGGACACTAAGGTCCCAAGAAAGGTACATAAAGAGGAAAGAGAGAGATTCTCTTGAAATCAGTATCTGCATTTCTTTTTTGTGTAGATGAGCTTTTAACTTGGGGTTCGACCTATTCCTCCCCCCACCTCCTCAAACAAATCTTTAATTTATAAGCTCTTCAGCATTGTCTTGGGCATCTTCAATTCATTCAGTCTAGGGCTATTCTCTGTTAAGAGTCAGTTATGATTCATACAAGCCTGAGCCACACTGAGGCGTGAGAGACGGATCCACACCTGAATGATGATGGCTGGAGGTGTTACGTGTATTGGGCCAAATTCAATAGAGCTGCTCCAAATTATTCCAGGATAATTTGGCCCTTTACCTCTAGAAGTCTGTTGGAGCGCAGAGAGGGGCACCCCTTGTTACATCTGTTCAATGGGCGTAGACAGCATTTCCCGTACAGCAGGCATAGTGGTCTGAAGCAGGGTCAGGCAATGTCCCGCTGGCAACATTAGCTACTCCAGTGCTCTCCTGCGCTGGGAGATAGATTCTGATTGTCCCTACTCAGGCCCCACTGGCTGACAGAAGGGCACCCTGTGATTTATCCACCCATTAATTCACCTACACAGGGGAGGCGTAATTCATCTCTTTCACTTGATCGGTACAGCTTAGCATGGTGTCTATTCATCCTAGAAAAACCTAAGCTTTCAAGACAAACAGTGAAAGCGAAGAGAGTCAAATGTTCGTTCTTTGCAATTGCTCAAGTCAAACGTGGTAACCGAGATGTTATTTGATTTCACATTGCATAGCGGCAGAGTGTCCCAAATCCTCTCTATTTAATACATGGAGAGTCATTTTGAAAGCACTAATTGAATAAGACCAGTCACGGCAGAAGAAGAGAATCCGAGAGGAGGAGCATCACTCTGAGAAGGAGGTAAGTCAGGACTGTGGGGAGGCCTGTGATGAGAAACCAGAGCAGGATATAGAGCATGAAGCAGGCATTTTAATGGAACAGAAAGTTACAAGGGTAGGGTAACACTCTGGGATGCTATGAAAGCACCAAAGCTGCAGCTCCAGAAGAAAGGCAGAAGTAGGTCAAGAGGAAATTAAAAAACAGATCACAAATGACGAGAGAGTTGAGTTCAACGGGGTCCCTGATGACAGAACTCATAATACAGGTCAGACAAATGGACAGAGTGAAATGGGAACTATTGGGGGGGGGCCTGAAAAATGTATGGGTGAAGGGGCCGATGATGCAGCAGAGAAAAAGGAAAAGTCACAGATTTCTGGGGGTTATGGCAACTTGGGACTTATCTAGGCAAGGAGTAAAATCATGCAGCTCACAGCAAGTGCTTTTGTCTGAGTTGCTGTGACCAGCCTTTTCAAGATGCACTGAATTAGCACCTTGAATAACATTGGCATGCAATGCTGATTATTTTTTTTGCTTCACTGTCAGGATTTCTGGTATCAAGGGAGAAGGAGGAACTAGCATTCAATATGCCTCATACTATAACAGGAAACAGCTTGATTGCTTTCTCTAATGTGAGAGAGCGGGACCCTAACATAGGCTGTATGAAAGGCCTGATTTTCAGAGCTGCTGGGCACCCACAGCTCCAACTGATTTCAGTAAATGTAGCTGGTTGCTTAGTGTTCTAAGGAGCAGGTCTTTGGGGCCCAATCCTACAAGGTGCTGAGGGCAGACTGCCTCAATTCACAGCGACTTCAGCTGTTTATGTTAAATAGAAATGTTCTCCAATGTAAGCAGAGAACAGGTTTGGGGACTAAACCTAAATTTAGTCTTGACAGTAATGAAGCCTGCTAAATTGTGGGTGAAATAAAGTGAGACAGCTGAGAGGCAAGTTAGAGATAAGTTAGGACATAACCCCAGGTCATGTTGTAAACAAGTTTGTACCTAACAGGTTTTAACAAGCGGTTCAGACAAACTGTGAATGTTCTGGAAGAATGCTATGCATATTGATAGTTACTGAAATGGTATTTACGCAGATGTTAATTAAGACAGTGTTTAATATTAGATGGCCAATGAGGGAGTTGAGGGTATTTTTAATTATGGTAGCGCAAGTACAGATATAGTAAAAGGCAGGCTTAATGCTAATTAATGAAGGGGTGTTATTGTAAATGATTCTAAAAAAGGTAGCACACTAATTTTACATTGGTATGCTCATCAAGGTACCATTAGAGAAAGGTTTATATACCCATTTTTTCCTCCAGGGACTGATCACACCTGGGTGCACCATTTCATCTTGGAATGTGAGCATACAGTGCACTCTATGGTTATATTTCAATGCCTGTTTAACTAATTATCTTATGTTTAATAAAGTCTTTAAGTCTATCACTTGTATCATTGGCAGTCCTCCACTACATTACATCTGTAACTGCCCTGGAGGCTCAAACCTAAAGAATTTAATTTGGTTATTGATGTTATTATTTATATTTAAAATACCTATTGAAATAAATGTTACACACCTCACAAGATTGGTCCCAGAGGTACCTGGGCATTAGTTAGTCTTCACACAGAACCGTTTGCAATGGATGGTCAGGGATGGGATGAGCAATAATGGGCGAAAGTGGTATCATACAGACTACCTCCCTTTCTGAATGTGATAAAGTAGTCTCAGCAACATGGCAACAAATAAGCAGGTAAGAAAGCATTAAACTAGCAAAAGTCTTGTTGGCCACGAAGTGTGAGAGGATTTATTAAACATTAATGAAATGATTAGCATCTGCCTCTTCAAAGAGTATCTGAAAGATGCAAAAGGACAGCAGACTGTTAACAGCTAAATAGGTTCATAAGCTTTGCAAGCCCTTTGGAATTATTATTTAGAGAGAGAATGTGGTAAACCTTAAACTGGTCTCAAGAGAGAGCTACACAGGACCATCATATCACACGGAACATTCAAATTTGTCAGAGTTTTTTAACCAGCTATGGCTGGAAAGTGTAAAATTAATTTGCATCTATAACGTAAGTTGGGAATTTAGTTGTAGTCGTGTGGGTCCCAGCGTATTACAGAGACAAGGTGGTGAGGTAAGATCTTTTATTGGACCAACTTCTGCTGGGGAGAGAGACAAGCTTTCGAGCCACACAGAGCTTTTTCTTTCACCCCCTCCCCCGAGTTGCAGGCTATAATATAATCACAAATACTGTTCTATATGGTGACACTGAATTTTTTTGAAATAATGCCCCTGCTTAAAACTCTCCTTTGCTGTGATGCCTGCAAAAACTTGACAATGGTCAGGCTGTTGGTGTGCGGATATCATTGCCCATCATGCTGATCAATATTGTCTCATTTTTTCTTTGTATTCCCCCTCTGTCTATCCATCGGTCATCTTAGATTGCATGCCTTAGGGTAGGAACCATCTTTTTGTTTTGTGTTTTGTACAGTGCCTAGTGTCCTGAACCATGTCTGAGACTCCTAGGCACTATGGCAACACAAATAAATAATAATAATAATAATTAATACAAAGGGGCCTATTCAGTTCTCCCCTCTCAGGTTCAAGGCCCTTGAATTCATTGGGACTTTAAAGAGTGCTGAAGAGAGCCTGGAATCATGGTTCCAAAACAAAGCACCTGTTGCTGCAGTCAGAACCATTGCATTCATAGGACACATCCTTGTACCCATGTGTACCCCCACTGAAGTCAGCAATGTATGCTCTCTCCAATAAGGTGTACCAACATCTCTCGTCAAAATCAGTTAGGTCCCAAGTGGGCTCCAGGATCCTCCTCTGCAGCTCTAATGTCAGGATTGGGGCTTGGTTGTATACTCCACAATGAAAGTGCTGATTCTCATTTGCTAGAGAGCCAAAATTAAGCCTGCAGGAGAGCATCTTCCTTCAGAACAGGTTCTAATTGTGTTAAGTTCTAGTTCTTCTAGGAAGGGGAATTAATGTGTATAGGAATGTGGGATTAGCTGTTCCCATTTTCCTGTAAGTCTAAATCTTGCAGCTGAAATCAAGTTTAATGTTTCTTTTTTCAGGCTATTAGGAATAAATATATGATTGAAAGCAGCAAGAGATAGTCCTTCAGAAAGACATTTCAAAATGGCTCATATGGGAATTTTGAAAGCACTGTTCTTCAAACATTTTAGGTTAATAATTGTTCGTGCATCCTTCCCAATAGTTGATTTTTTAATGTATGTTCTGGAGTTTAGCTATTGAGTGGTTGTTGTTAGGTATGTTTGTGCCTGACAGACAATGAAATTGAAAGTTTGACAGCAGTCTGTGGTGCACACATAGAGTGGTTGATTAAATTCCTTTGCCACTTCCATTAAAGTTCTCAATCTCACCTTGCAATTCTGATCCCGAGATCCTCTGCTTCTGACGCTTGCTTGCTTTGACAGCTAGGAGCTCTGACTCATCATGCTCTTGATGTGAGTTTAAAATGGCATTTACACTGTGCATATGAAACACACTTGTCTGAAACTGTGAGAATTAGAAAATCGTCCAGGCTAATCTTTCAAGAAATTGAAATTGCCACTTGGAATGTACTTACCCTAAATTAGGTCTGGTACCAGGTTTTATTAGTCTGAGTGAAAAGATACAACACTGCAATTGCTGGCCTAACCGAGGCGAGAGTCATGAAAAATGGTCAATATTCTGTGGAGGATGCAAGTTTAATGTACTCTGGAGGAACCACCCACCTAACTGGGGTGGCACTCATCCTCCATCCACCCTTGGCATCCACATTGTGGCACCTTATTTCTGATTGACGGCAATATGCCAGGTTGCTGCTTCGCCATGGGCAGCTCTCCATCAGTGTAACCTTGCTCCTACCGAGGAAGCTACAGATGCTGATGAAGATGAATTCTACCAGTAGGTAGCAGCAGTGATGCAATCTGTTCTGCCACATAATGAGCTTATTATACTTGGAGATATGAATGGCACACCAAGTTGTCCCAGAAAATAGCTTTGAGACCATTGGGCCATTCGGCTTAGCAACAATAAATGACAACTCTGTGAAATTTCTCTCCCTTTGCATTTCTCATAGTATTACCATCACTGGCGGCTGGTTCAGGCACTTAGATATCCATTGGGAAACCAGGATATCCAATGACAGCTGGATGAGGAAGAAGCTCAATCATATATTGGTCCAGAATTGTAGTATAGTATGGTCATATCACATCCACAGAGGTGCAGAAGCCCTGGCAAATACTGACCATCATCTCCTTGTTGCTAAAAATTACCTCCAATTTTAACAGAAGAGTGCACCTGTTATGCCACACAAGGCACAATGCATCTGTGAAAATTCAGCACTTTGTAAATAGTACTTTGTCACAGTGCATAACAAATTCAGTGCACTTGGCGCTCTCCCAGATGATGTAGCATCAGCTTGGACAGCCCTAAGCACAGTCATCTGAAAAGCTGTATGTGCCATTTCAAAGCCGGAATGCTACAAGTGATGCCCTTAACTATCTGATATCACATTTCAAATTCTGCAAAAGAAATGTGAGGCTAGAAAGTGCCATGCCACCACTGAACATAAATGTTTACCAGGTATTTTTTGGGTGAGAGCAAAAATGCAACATGAAGCTTACTTTGAGAACTAGGTGGAAAAGGGACTAAGATCTAATAAATTACAACTTCATTCAAAACTATTCAGTCACTTTGATACAAAACTGGACTTCGCCCAGAGTTTATGCCAAAAAATATGGCTGATGGTAAAACATACTCAACTGACGAAGTCCTGCAAAGATGGAAAGAATATTATGAGACTGCACTTAACTGTCCTGAAGCGATTCCAGGCCCACATCTGGCTGCGTTAGTAGTAGATGCAATCCCTGACCCCAAACCTGTGTAGATGTACCCACACTGGAAAAAGTTTGCTCTGACATAAAGAAACTGAAGTGGGCGTGCTGCTGGACCCAACGGCATAACACCCGAACTCCTCAGGTGCCCCATAGAACTTGTAAATTTAGCATTACAGCAACTTTTTGTCTGGGCTTGGACTACTGAGAGAGTATCAGTGGAGGGGAAAGAAGGGATCATCATCCCACAGATATAAAACCACCTTTGTCTCAAAAAAAAAAAAAAAAAAAAGGCGGGGGTGGGTGACTACAACCACTTTACCAATGCCACTGGTGTTTCAGATTTAAACTTTGTTGGTTTTGCAAGTTTAAAACAGGCTATTGTTGTTTCAGGTTTGAGAGGTAAGTATTTTCCTTCCTTTTATCCATTTGAATATAATGCAAATCTCAGCTACCTATAGAACGCAAATGAAAAAGAAATGCAGCCATTGTATTTATTTCCAATCGTTTTTAACTCCTGTTTAGGGAGACAGGGTAACACATCAGTGTGCAGAGAGCACCTAGAGCTACAATTGTTTTATTACCCCGCACAACACCCGTACGAAGAATTATTAAACATGATTTTCACAATGTAGGAATTGGGAATTTAAATCAGGATTGAAAGGATGGGGTTTTATGTGATTTATATACCATTGCCACTTTTATAATTGTTTCTGAAAATGGCTGCAGGAGTTGAATCACTTAGGATCATTTGTTTCAGTGGAAAAAGCAGCTAAATTTTAAGCTGGGTTTATTTACATGGATAGGCAGGTGATTCCTCATCCCTGAACACACCTCAGCTTCAGGGTTTTATTGCCACTCTAGAATTAGAAAAGGAACATTTTTTTTTTTCAAGCAGAAGAACAAGCAAATACAAATCACAATGGATAAAAGTGGTGCCACAAAGCTAGGAATTATAAATGCCTTTAGAAATTTGGGCTTTCTCTAGCTGTTCTAAATAGATCTTCCATTCATATATGTGGTTTAAAATCTCAGCTGTAGCAAATCTGGGTAGCGCCAATGACTTCAATTTACACCAGCTGAGGATCCAGCTTGCATATGTTTGCATTTTAAGGAGGAGGCTGAGGAGCGAAAAGGCTTTTTGCTAAAGGGCTTTGTAATCAAATGCACAGAAGAGGGCTATAAACAGAACAGTTTAAACATGAAGCCTCACCTGTCTCTTTATTAACAGGACTGAGATAGGGACAACTTCAAAGAGCATCCTGACCGGATGCTATTGGTACCTGATGTTGAGTCAGCATTTACTTTCGTCAAACGTGGAAAAACACGTACTCTTGGAATTTATTCATAGATTCTAGGACTGGAAGGGACCTCGAGAGGTCATCGAGTCCAGTCCCCTGCCCGCATGGCAGGACCAAATACTGTCTAGACCATCCCTGATAGACATTTATCTAACCTACTCTTAAATATCTCCAGAGATGGAGATTCCACAACCTCCCTAGGCAATTTATTCCAGTGTTTAACCACCCTGACAGTTAGGAACTTTTTCCTAATGTCCAACCTAGACCTCCCTTGCTGCAGTTTAAGCCCATTGCTTCTTGTTCTATCCTTAGAGGCTAAGGTGAACAAGTTTTCTCCCTCCTCCTTATGACACCCTTTTAGATACCTGAAAACTGCTATCATGTCCCCTCTCAGTCTTCTCTTTTCCAAACTAAACAAACCCAATTCTTTCAGCCTTCCTTCATAGTGCATTGTTTGTTTAGGGTCTTCAGAAGTGAGCAGCGGATACCTACCGAATACAAGGTTTCAGATCCTCGGCTGGTGTAAATGGGCAAAAATCCACTGAAGTAAATAATAGCTCCACTGATAGCACCAGAGCTATGCCATCTTACCCCAGCTGAAATTCTATGCAAAAATGCTCTTGATTTCTTACATTGCTCTGTTCTGAATGAGGCTGAATTAAGTTTAATGTTCACACCTCATTAAACCTCCATTCCAGTTTGAACGGTTTGCTCTGTGTACATCTTGGTGCATTTTTTTTTCTTGAATAGTTTCTCTTGCCACAGCATGGTCTTTTGAGAATTAATGTATTCAGTATAGGTGAACAGAAGCTGAGGGCCAAAGCCAGAGATGGTGAAGAACCCCCAATGAAAGAACCTGAGAAGCACATGAAATTGCTGAAACACAGCAGTGGAAGGGAGTATGAGCCCTCAGCACCCTCACGGAGCCAGCTTATAGCTGCTACTTCTCTGAGGAGAAGTTGTGATGCCCCCTTGACTCAACCCCCATGTAGACAAATAAAAAGGAATGTGAAAATAAAGTTGAAAGACGTGAAAATAAAAAAGGAATCCTGCAAAAAGTGGAAATGTGGACAAGTTGCTAAAGCCTGGTACAAAAGAATAGCGTAAGCATGCAGAGTCAAAATCAGAAAGGCTAAGGCACAAAACGAGTTACACCAAGCAAGGCATCTAATGGGCAATCAGAAGAGGTTCTGCGAATACATTAAGAACAAAAGAAAGGCAAAGAACAAAATATAGGTCCTCTACTTATTGTCACATACTGAGGTGTAGGTGGCGCAACCTAGTGGTCAGAACAGGATTCTGGCCTAGTGGTCAGGAAGTAACCTAAAGGTTAGAGCAAGGAGTCCGAACAGAACCGAAGAGCAGAGCTAGAGTTGTGGTCACAAGACCAGCTAGGAGTCAGAACAGAATCAGAGAGTTAAGCTGGAGTGATGGGCAGGAGACAAACAGTGGTCAGAACCAGGAGTGCAAAGACATGCAGGGGCAAGGGGCTGTAATGGAGTAGGCAAAGGGTAGCAGGAGCTGGAGAGGGAACATATGTGATGCAGCTATAGGTATGGAATGTATTGAGTAGCCAGTGGGTGTTCTTGCTTCATGGCTTAAATGGTGATCTGTTGGCTCTTTTGGCCAATTAGAGAACACAGTCACTTAGTGTGGGCTTATTGGGCCCAGCCAAGCTCACTGGGTTGCTAGGCAACCAAGCCCAGAGGCAGCTGAGTTCCTGGTACTTAGTGAGGGCAGAGAGCAAATAACAGATGGCATCAAGAAGGCTGAGGTCTTAATGCCTGTTTTGCTTCAGTCTTCACTAAAAATGTTAATGGAGACCAGATATGCCACATAATTAATATTAGCAACCAGGGGGAAGAAACATAAGCCAAAATAGAGAAAGAACAGGTTAAGAAATATTTAGATAAGTTAGATGTATTCAAATCAACAGGACCTAACGAAATTCATCCTAGGATACCCAAGGAACAGGTGAAGCCATCTTGGAATCGTTAATGATTATCTTTGAGAACTCATGGAGGATGGATGAGGTCTCAGAGGACTGCAGAAGAGCAAAGGTAGTACCTATCTTTAAAAAGGGGAACATTGAGGACCGAAGAAATTATAGACCAGTCTATAATTCAATACCTGGAAAGGTACTGGGACAAACTTATTTAACAATCAATTTGCAAGGATGTAAAGGATAATACAGTAATAAGCTTTAGCCAACATGGATTTGTCAAGAACAAATCCTACCAAATCAACCTAATTCCTTTCTTTGACAGGGAGAAGCTGTAGATGAGATACATCTCGATTTTAATAAAGGATTTGACAGACCATTGTGATAAGCAAACGAGCAAAATGTGGTCTAGATGAAATTACTATAAGGTGGGTACAAAACTGGTTGGAAGTCCATACTCAAAGTGTAGTTATAAATGATTCATTGTCAAACTGGGAGGATGTATCTAGTGGGGTCCCGCCAAGGTCTGTCCTGGATCCAATACTAGTCGATATTTTCATTAATAACTTGGATAATGAAGTGGAGAGTATACTTATAAAATGTGTGGATGACACCAAACTGGAAGGGTTTGCAGGCACTTTGGAGAATAGGATTACAAATCAAAACAAACTTGACAAATTGGAGAATTGGTCTGAAATCAACAAGCTGAAATTTAATATAGACAAGAGAAAAGTATTTCACTTAAGAAGGATAAAGGACATGCACAACTATAAAATGGGGAATAAGTGGGTGGGTGGTAGCACTGCTGAAAAGGATCTGCTATAGTACTGCTGAAACATTATAGTGGGTCACAAACTGAATATGAGTCCACAATCTGATACAGTTGCGAAAAAGGCTAATATAATTCTGGGGTGTATTAACAGGAATGTCATATGTAAGACACGGGAGGTAATTGTCCTGTGCTACTTGGCAATGGTGAGGCCTCTGCTGGAGTACTGTGTGCAGTTCTGCATACTACACTTTAAGAAAGATGTGGACAAATTGGAAAGAGTTCAGAGGTGAGCAACAAAAATGATAAAAGGTTTAGAAAACTAGGCATTTTTAGTCTTGAGAAAGAAGACTAAAAATGCCTAGTCTCAAAGAAGACTGCGGGGGAAAACCAGATAAGTCTTCAAATATGTAAAGGTCTTTTATAAAGGGCATGGTGAGCAATTGTTTTCCATGTCCAGTGAAGGTAGGGCAAGAAGTAATGTGCTTAATCTGCAGCAAGGGAGATTTAGGTTTGATATCAGGAAAAATGTTCTAACTATTTAGTTAAAAAAAGGATATTTTTCTAACTACAAGGATAGTCTTCTAAGGGAGGTTGTGAAATCACAGTCTGTGAGAGGGTAGCTGGCCCTCTGACAGGCTCCACAAGGGGGGATGAGGCAAATCAGGTTCACCTGGGAGTAGTTAACTTGCTGAGTAACTGGGAGACAGTTGATTAGGCAGGGAAGCCCCATGGCATGATAAAATGCTAAGGACCTCAATTACAGAGAGCTATTTGGGAGGAAGGAAGCTCTAAAAGAGAGGAGCTTTCAGGGAATGTGAACTAGGCAATGGCTTCTTAGGGCATGGCTACACTTGCAGATGTAGAGCGCTTTGAGTTAAACCAGCCTTCATAGATCGCAGTAGGGAAAGTGATGCAATCTGTTCACACTGACAGCTGCAAGCGCAGTGGCGTGGCCACATTAGCAGCTTTTGCAATGGCCACAAAGAGCAGTGCATTGGGAGGGATAGCTTAGTGGTTTGAGCATTGGGCTGCTAAACCTAGGGTTGTGAGTTCAATCCTTAAAGGGGCCATTTAGGGATCTGTCTGGGGATTGGTCCTGTTTTGAGCAGGACTAAATGACCTCCTGACGTCCCTTCTAATCCTGATATTCTATGATTGTGGTAGCTATCCCAGCATGCAAGTGGCTGCAATGTGCTTTTCAAATGTGGGGTGGTGGAGTGTGAGAGGGAGTGTATTGGGGGGGAAGTGGGTTTTTGGGGGGCTGAGAGCATGTCAGCATGCTGTCTTGTAAGTTCAGACAGCAGCAGACCCCTCCCCCTAGTAAGAGGAGAAGAGACAAGCTTCTTCAGGGCTAGTAGTAGCAGAGAGAAAGCCTTCTCCAGGGTGGATGGCTGCCCTTCTCCCTACAAAGGAAGCTACCTAACTGCCTGTTTAGGAGAAGGCCTGGCATCCTAGGATCAATAACAAGGCCACCCCATTCCCCAGAGAGGGGGGTAGGAAAAGGTATTCCCTTTAGTGTTGGGAATTTGTTTCTTTTTGTTTGGCAGAGGAGTACTCCTTGGGCCTGCCCTGAGCCCTAAATGGGAAAATATTGAGAAATAAGCCCCAAGGGGGAAAATAAACCCTATCTGCAGTAGGGATTGATTTATTACAGGCTCCCCACTGCCAGAGCGGGAAGTGCGGAGCCCAGGGATGGGGAGGAGGTGTCTTGCTACAGGGGAAACTGACGCAGACCACAGCAGAGCTATGCTTAGTCACAAGTAGGGTGACCAGATGTGCCAATTTTATAGGGACAGTTCCAATTTTGGGTTTTTTTCCTTATATTGGCACCTTTTACCCCCCACCCCCTGTCCTGATTTTTCACACTTGCTATCTGGTCACCCTAGCCACAAGGGAACGCTCAGGAGGCAATTGCCCTTCTACACTGGTTCTTAAGAACACGCTAGACAAACACCTGTCTAGGTGTCAGGGCCTGCTCCAGGCACCAGCCGACCAAGCACGTGCTTGGGGCCGCACCTTGGGGCGAGGCGGCGCTCGATTTTTTTATTTATTTATTTATTTATTTTTATTCGGCAGTGCTCGGAGCGGGGGCTTCGGGTGGTGCTGGGGGGGCAGGGGTTTCGGGCGGCGTGGTGCTCAGAGGGGGAGTGGGGGCTTTGGGCAGTTCTCAGGGGGGCGGGGCTTCGGGCGGCGTGGTGCTCGGAGGGTGGGGCGGGGGCTTCGGGCGGCGTGGTGCTTGGGGGACGGGGCTTCGGGGGGTGTGGTGCTGGGGGGGCCGGGATTTCGGCAGCGCTCGCGGGGGGGGGGTGGGTGCAGCAGGGCGGCTCTCTTCTTTTTTGCCTGGGGAGGCAAAAAAGTTAGAGCCGGCCCTGCTAGGTGTACTTGGTTCTGCCTCAGCACAGGGGAATGGAGTAGATGGTCTCTTGAGGTCTCTTCCAGCCCTATGTTTCTATGACTCTATGTTTAGATCTCAGCACAATATCACCCTCTAAGAAGGTCTTAACCTAGCAGTAGCATCTTCCCAATACCAACATACAACTGGAAGAAGTAGAAGACAAAAAGGTTAGTAGAAACAAAAAAAGCAACACGAAAGCATCCACCATTTGGACAAAGGGAGCCTGTTAGACTACGTAAGCTGGACAGGACCTGATTCTTCTCTTCCTTACACCATTTTTATACTAGCATGACTCCCTTGACTTCAGTGGTTATTTCTGATTTATACCAGTATGACTTATTGGAAAATCAAATTCCCAAATAAATCAGGCAGCCTGTTCTAAGGAAAGACTCCCATTCACTTCAATGGGCTTTGGATCAGGCCCTCTGAGGGTGTACCCTTTTGACTTGGGGTTTTTGTCTATGGATTGGTTTGTTTATGGATTAACTGGAGATCCCTTAATGTGTTTCCAAATAATTGCTGAAATGAGCTTTTTGCCAGAGGTGAAGTAATCTGCACCAGCTGTATCCCCAGCAGCGTACCTCTCCTCTGTGCTTGCTTGGCTGTGCTGACTGGCATGCAGGAGGCAGTGGAACCAAGGCACCACCTCCTCTGCACCATTGCTCCTCCCTGCCCAGCTGCATGGAGAATAGTGCCCAAGAATGCTGCTCACCTCTCTCCACAGCTACAGGTGTAATGAGTCCTCTTGGCAGGAATAAAAGAGGGATCCTCATGTGTCTTTACACCAATGCATGGGTGCATTGCAGGGCCACAGTTATGCCTAATCTTAAGAACTAGAAGAGAGAGTCTGAGTGGAGTTTTTGGTTATATCATCTTCATTTTTAGCTTCTAATTACACTTAATGATCAGGTTATTTTTATTAATTGTGTCACTTTCTGCTGCTATTAAATCCTAAAAATTCTCACCACTTCACTTTTTTTCTGAATCTGTGGCTGTAGTTTTGCAATGCAAAAAACTAATTACTGGGGTATAGTCTCATGCATTTTACATTGTCAGTGATAGGGACAAATCCCCATGGACTGGCTTTATGTGTATGAATTCACTTAAGTACATAGTTGAAGTTTAATGTACATTTTTGTTTGGCTTATTCACCTAGTTATTTTTCTTGGGCATTTAAATGATTTTATATATAAAGAAACATGTATTACCCACAGAAGAATAAAATCTTATTTTTAATTTGAAAAGAAATCTAATACAACACATGCCATTATCTTTGCATGTAAAGAGAAAGTTAAATAGTAAATAATTAACATTAAGATTTATTCATGTTTCTCTAGTGGAAAAGAATTGGCTTGCTAGACACGGCAAAATATATTATTCATTCTCTTATGGTAAAAACAGGAAAATGGATATGAGAATGTTTGGCGTGAACTATAAAATCTCATTAGCAGCAACATTCTGAGGCAGTTTGAGAGGTGAAATATCTATTTTAGCCAGACTAATACATGATGGTGTCATGAAAAAGCATGGTGTCCTTTTATTTTATTTCAAGGTAGTAGATACACTATTATAAAACAAGTTCAGGTAAATGCACAATCTGGTAAACAGACTCCACATTAGAGAACTGAATAACTTCCTCTGCAGAAACGGTTTGCAGACTGGCTTTACTCAGTGGCTTCATTGTCCAGGACAAACCTCATTGTTTGCCATTGCTCTGAGTTTTAAGCTGCCTGGTTGGCTACACCCCTATCTAAGGATACATCTGCCCTTGGAGCCGGAGGTATAACCCGCTGCTTGAGTAACCATATGCCTGCTAGCTTTGATTACACTACTGTGCTAAAAAGAGACGTGTAGCTCAGCAGCATGGGAGGTGGCATGGGCTAACCATCCAAGTATGATCTAGGGTCCCAGCTGGGCTTGTATTTGGGGTGGCTAGTCTGTCCTGCTGCCCATTCCGCTACTGCTCTTTTTAGAGCTCTGAGTTAGAGGTAATCAGGGCCGGCTCCAGGCACCAGCCCACCAAGCATGTGCTTGGGGCGGCACCTGGAGGGGGGCGGCGCAATACGGCGCGGCGCTCCGGCCCGAGAGCGGGGCCGTGACTGGGCTCCCCGCCCTCCCCCGGCGCTGCGGCCGCCGGGGAGAGCGGAGCCCCGGCCGGGCTCGCCGCCCTCCTCCCGGTGCTCCGGCCGGTCGGGGAGAGCGGAGCCGCGGCTGGGCTCTCCGCCCTCCTCCTGGTGCTCCGGCCGCCAGCAGAGCCGCGGCGGGCTCGCCGCCCTCCCCTGCTGTGCTTCCCGCCGGGGGTGGGGGGAGGGAGGCGGCGGGAGGCTTTTTTGCCTGGGGTGGCAAAAAAGCCAAAGCCGGCCCTGGAGGTAATGTACATAGGTCTACAAAAGCTGAAAACTACACCTCCAGCTAGGGTGTACATATACCCTTAGATTATGGTTAATACTTACCACATTGTGGTATGTAAAGTGATGAGCCTTTAAAATTCTCTGTCTAGTAAGGGATTTCCTGTTCTTCTGGGTGAATTCCACTGAGTAACATTAAGTTCCTGTTAATACAAAAGCAAGCCATTTCTTTCCCTTCCTTCCCCTAGGTCTTTCCTGAAGAACAGGATGAATTGTAAAAGGCCAAGAGTGCTGTTACTAGGTCCTGCTCCTCTTAGTTATAACTAATAATACAATTACCAGAGGGGTAGCTGTGTTAGTCTGGATCTGTAAAAGCAGCAAAGAGTCCTGTGGCACCTTATAGACTAACAGACGTACTGGAGCATGAGCTTTCGTGGGTTGAATACCCACTTCGTCGGATGCATCTGAATCTGTGGCTGTAGTTTTGCAATGCAAAAAACTAATTACTGGGGTATAGTCTCATGCATTTTACATTGTCAGTGATAGGGACAAATCCGACGAAGTGGGTATTCACCCACGAAAGCTCATGCTCCCATACGTCTGTTAGTCTATAAGGTGCCACAGGACTCTTTCCTGCTAATAATACAATGTACTCATATACTGTATCATCCTTTCTGGGGGAGCTCAGATGCTACTAAACTAAAGTCCTGATTCTGCAAATAATTAACTTTACCCATTGTGAATAACCCCTTTGACCTCAGTGGGGCTATCTACAGTACATAGATCTTTGCAGGTCCCGATTCTGCAATTCACTCTGCACAAGCGCAGCTAGTACCCATGCAGAGTGTTTTTTTAAGTCGACAGGGCTTTGCGTTGATGCAGGAATACCTCTATGCAGGAGTGGTGCCTGATGTACCAACTGGCAGGATCATTTTGACCACTGAGACCCAGGGAACTCTTTATTAAAATGCAGCAGAGACTTTATAGCATGCAGCAACATTAGATGCTACTTAGGTCAAAGTGAATAACTTACTCAATAGAAACTGCATCAAAATATAGGTAAGAAAGTGTACTTTCCTGAGCTGGAATTTACCTAAGAAGACATAAGGGGTAATATTCTTACTCTTGTGCTATAGAATTTAAGGACCACAACTGGTTAGAAACATGTCTTCTTTCTTGTCTACAATATGGCATATCCAATAATATAGGTGGTTTGGGTTCAATGTTGATCGAGAGAAGCCTTCCTACTTCTGAGTCACAAACAAATACTGCTTTTGGCTTAGGTATGTACAGTGCCTAGTGCCTTGGGATGCTGATATCAGTTGGGTCCTCCAGTCCCTATCATAATACGAAGGGTGAAGAGGTCTCCTGCAGCATGAAGATGTTCCATGGAGTCTCCCTGTGGGGGAAAAGTATAATTACCTAGACCAATTTATAAGCTTGATATATGGCAAAATTCTCGCCATAGAATACAGTGTCACTAATAATCTGACTTTTTGCAAAGCTATACTGATATATACAGTGATGTAGGCCCTAGTCCTTCAGTGAACGCTATGTTGGCAGATGCCTTGGGAGAAATCTGGGCCCTACTGGGGTCAACAGTAAAACTTGCATTGACTTCAGCAGGGTCAGGAATTCACTCTGGAAGTCAGGGGTACTCCTTGAGGCTGCACGTTCTGTCTGTATGGAGCTTATGGCAGAAGAACAAAGGTATAACAAGCACCTAGATATCTAGGTATGAAATTAATACTAAGAGCTTTGTTTCAAAATACAATAGCAAGAAAATTCAGAGTTGAGGCTAAGATTCGCCTCGGTCCTTAACCTACCGGTATGTGTTTCATAGAAGCACAAAATGGTAAATATTCTGCACACTTATTTCATACAGATTTAGCTTCTGTTGCCTTTTTAATTCCTCTGTATGCTACATAGTGGGAGAGCATCATCTTAGCTGCCAGTAGTTTAGTGAAAATTGCATCAGACATCTGAGCCTGTAATTGCCTCTCTAAATACAGTGTTACATTATGTGGTTAGATGAACTGCCTGCTGCCGGACTGAATTTTTTTTAAAGCAATCTCTAGTGCTGCTCTAGAGCCCTGTTTTCTGAGGTCAAGCTGTATCTTGAGTGTTTCAGAAAGCACTGATAGAGAAAGTGTGCCAGTCACTCACTCCTCCAGCTCTGCTTCATTAAAAGCACTTTATACAGACTCCATTTCAATGAAAATTAAGCCTGATCTTCCAGTGTTACTCATTAGTAGTCCTTATTACAGCTACCAGTTTATTCACATGAATAATCCTGTTGAGATCAACCAAATGACTTGAGCGAGAGTTACAAGATCAGACTCAATCTGAGTTATTTCCTTACTATGAACTGTTCGTATAGGGCCCTATGTCAATTTCAGTTACAGAATGTCCAAACTGTAAGTGTGTCTGTCCTTCTACAATGCATAGGGCAAAGGATCCCGACTGGTGGCTCTGAGAGCTACTGTACTATAATAAATACTATTTGTCTTATGTAACATGCATCTTACTTCCCACTATGTCCAGTAAAATCAAATCTCCCCCCTCTCCTTTTTGTTTTTTGCCTGCATTTTAACAGACATGTTTCCACAAACCTCTCATGAAGGCAGGGCCGGCTCTAACTTTTTTGCTGCCCCAGGCAAAAAAGAAGAGCGCCGCCTCCCCCCTCCCCCACGAGCGCCGTGTGCCCCCGACCCCCCCCCGCGCCCCCGCCCCCCCCGAGCACCGTGCCGCGCCAGCCCCCACCCCCCCAGCGCCGCGTCAAACCCCCTCCCCCCCCAATCGCCGTGCTGCCCGAAGCCCTGCCCCCCCGAGGGCCGCACCGCGGAAACAAACAAAAAAAACCCTCCAGCGCTGCCCCGACGAACCAATAAATAAATAAATAAAAATCCGAGCACCGCCCTGCCCCAAGGTGCCGCCCCAAGCACGTGCTTGGTCGGCTGGTGCCTGGAGCCATCCCTGCATGAAGGACTGAGCTAATGGAAGTATTTTCATTGACTTTATTGGGTGCTGCATCAGGCCCCAGGCTGCAATCCTGGCTCCATAGAGGTCAATTGGAGTGTTACCATTGACTTTAGAGGGTTCAAGGTTTCACCCAAAGGCAATACCATTTTAAAATAATGTTGTATTTCTCCCGCCAGAGGTGGGAGAAACCTCTTTGGAGCTGGTGGGCATAGGAAACCTTCCATGCAAGCTAAATGAGGGAACAGCGAAATGCTCCCTTTGTTTACAGAGAGCTAAAACTGGGGCAGCCATCGTGCAAAACAGACCACATGGATGGCTGCTTATGCCTCTGAACTATATGGGGCGGGAAGGGTTTCAGTGGGAGATAAATGTAATCACAGGGTTGGAGACTGATTTGGTTGCCGCTGTGTCTGTGAGTGTGTATGAGAGATGGGGCAGAAACATCACACAAGCAGCCAGAGGAGAGCAAAGAAAAAGCTTAGAGCTTTTGAGTAAAGTGCTGGTTGAAAGAGGCTTGGAACTGTGAGCAAAGACACAATCTCCTTTTTGTGTCTTATTGTGGTCAGGGAAACAAGACTTTTTACCTTCTCTGTAGACAAACTGGATTGCACCAAATACCTGACTCCATCATCAATTTCCCCTCTTATCAGACTCCTGAAAATTGGTTAACTGCTCAGGTAAAAAGGGAGTAACAATATATAGTATGAGCATGTTCCAGAATCTCTTGAGAGAATGTCACATTTAGAGATTGCTTTGGCAAACCCTTTAGAAAAGTTATAATGAACAGCATGCATCTGTTTTGAAAACAGATCTGCTTTTCTGGAGGAATTTTGTATTTCATCTAAGTAAGCATTAATCACACACACCACTCATCTATACATTTAAGAGCTGGAGGCAAGAATATTTAAAAAGAATCAAAGATTTGGGGGTGGGGCACAGTTTTCCCCACCCAGGGGATCCCTTTACTCAAGGAGAATCAGCCGGCAGCTAGTTAAGGTTGACTGTGCTGATAGAGCAGTCCCAAGAATCTGACTCTTTATTACTATAGTGTAGTAAAGTACCCCATAAGATTGAAAGCATTTGTTTTGGCAAACGTAAGCATCAGCCTTATTATTCTATTATGCTTATTTTTAAACAGAGGGGAGACTTTTTGTGAACTGTTTTTTTTTGTTTGTTTGTTTGTTTGTTTTGGCAGTCTGTTTAAAATTTGCATGTAATTGACAGTCAACTGCAGGGCTGTCTAAACCAAAATAATCACTTCAAGCTATATCCTTAAAACATCCTTTTCCCTCCCCAACCTTTAATGGAAAAGCAGCTATTTGAATACATTGCCTTATTACTGGCTGACACATCTCTTTCAGCAGCTTGTTCACCATCCACATAGACACAACAAAGTAAAAACAGAACAGCTATTTTGCCATTTTTCATCACTGACAACATGGCTAAACCTTCCATGAAAGTGCTGTCTCTGGAAGAGCAGGTGCCTGACAGAGAAACTGCTTCTGACTGAAATGAGCAGAATTGCTTTCTCAGTTCTGTGGATTTTATTAGGACAAAAATTCAATTTCCAGACATTTGTCCAGACACCTTTCATAGACCTTCCACTGCTCAGTGGCCATGACCAATTCTTCAGTGTGTGGATAAAACTGTGTGTGACCGACAACTACCCATGAGCCTTCCCTTTTAATTTAGGATTCACAGTGCTGGAAATATGATTGTTGAAAATTGTACTTGTAAAATTAAGGTTTTATGTGACTGTAATGTGTAACAATGTCTTGGATTCCTATAACATCACATGTACCCTGTGTGAGCCCAGGAAGATAAATGGAATTAATATGCCCACATCATCCTACGCTTTGAGTGTGGAAATGATTTTCCTGCTTCTCAGGAATGCAAGCAAGTGTGATCTATTGAGAGAACTGAATCAAACAAATTAGAAGCTAGAGCCTCATGCAGTAAACCTATAGGATGTGCTGGTGACTTTATAATTGTCATTTATGATGATATAACCATATTGGTTATGTTGAATATTTTTAAGAACCATTTCTTCCCCAAACACACTGCACCAAATTCATCCCTGGCCTAGTACTGTATAATCCATATGGTTGTAATTTTTAATCACTTCAGAAATAGGATCAGGATTGGTTGTCTGAAACATATTTATTATTACCTGCTGCAGGTTGCTGTGTTTTCTGTGTTTTCTAATCTTTTAATTTATTTACCCCCAATCCAACATTTACATAGCTCATAGAATAGATTGTTTTTTCAGAGAATTTTCAGGTATTAATTAGAATAATGCTGTGTCTCAAAGCTTGATTTCATTTATGCAACATTGAGCCACAATGCACTGGCTTTATAAGATATCTTGGGGAAACCTGTGGCTTTCCCTTGTTCCTGTGTATTAGATAGATTCTATTAATGTCTCTCATCTTGGGTGTGGGGGAATGGTTCCTTCCAACCTTGACTTCAGGCACTATCCTCCCTGTTTTTCATCTTGTCTCATCTTCTTTGGCATTGTGGATTTTAATCCATAGTTCAGACTTTAGACTACGAAGCATGTCCCATGCCAGACTTTTGCCAGTATTTTTATATTGATTACATCTTGCTCTAGGAATTTTGTGTTCCCTATGAGTCTAGAAGGGGCAAGGTAGAAATTAGTTCTGCTTTAAGAACCTAGCATGACCACCCTGCCAGAATATACTTTGGGGCACTGGAACATTCTGCATGGATCTCAAAGAGCTGCTCTGTATAAAGTTAAATCAGTGAATGATTCATAGAAAACCTCTATTGTAGCCTGAGCAGCATAGGGCAATGCCCTTGGTGACAGAACCACCATGGTCTCCAGTCCACTTTGATTGTCTCTTGTCCCCTTCAGCTGCCTGTGTGTTGTGTGATGTTCTAATACAATACAAAAGCCAAGCTGTAGTAAGGGACGGGGCTAATATTGTTACTGAATTTTTTTCCTGTGTGCAAAGTGATGGATGTTTGCATGGTCAGAGCACCTTGACATCAGAGGTCAGGGATTACTTCACTTCCTGTGCTGTGACTGCTTCCCTCATATGCTCTCACACACAACATGCATTACTGGTGTTAAATGAAATGGCATCTTTGCATCAGTCTTCGCTGCAGACGATGATGGGAAGATTTCTACCCTGGGCTATTTTTTCCAGGTAATAGTGTGAGGCTCTGTCAGGCTGAGCTGTTGAAATGAAGGTTTGGAGCAAATTGATTATTTGATTTCAGCAGTACCAAAGTGTACTCATCCAAGAGTACTGGAGGTGTTACAGGACTGGAATCCTATCTCTGGAAAAGTTACTGGGGCTAATGCTGGAAATTACAGACCAGTCAGCATTGTATATGTAGCAGGTAAATTAGCGGGTTAAAAAATAACTAAAGAAAGTTGTTGCTGGTCACCTAGATGAGCATGATATGATACAGATAAATTGGCATGGCCTCTTTAAAGAACATTGTGCTTCTCCAATCAGACAAACTACCGCCTTAAGAGCACTGTCAAACAGCCTTGGATAGAGTCCCTCAGAAGAGTCTGTGAAGGAAATTAAAGCTCTGACATAAATTAGAAGCTGGTTAATAGGCAGGAAACAATCAGATACAAAGTAAATTCCCCATGGACCACCTTTGGATATTTTCATTCCCAAAAGGCTGGGGGAATGGCTTTAGGGCACGGACAGCACTAATGAACTGGAGTATCTTTATTTCTCCAAAGGATGGTTTGCAGTATGTAAAATATAAGCTGATGAGAGTTGGCTGAAGGGAGGCAGCTGACGTGCACATGAGAGAGAAGGAAAATGAACCGCTTTAAACTGCACTCTTTCCCCCACAGGGCCACGCTGCAGGAAGCGACTCTTTCAATTCACTTTCTGGTGTAAAAGTAAACTGCACACTGTCCAGCATCTCCAATTCACCTTTTTTTAATAAAAGAAAATAAGGTAAAATTGGCTGCCAAATTGCTCCGGGAAAGGAAAGTGAGATTTGGGGGGTATGGAGTGGGGAACACGGTCCAAAAAGCTCATGGAACATTAGGAAAAAGAAAAAGAAGGCTAAAAAAATGACAAAAATATTCAAACGGGTAGTGGGAAGTTATTCCCTATTGTCCTCATTCTACTATGAACTACTTGCCATAATGAAAGGCTACATTTGTATAAATCACTCCTAACCTGTTTTTTTTAAAAATGTAAATATAATGAACCATAATCTACTAGGGCCCAATTCAGTACATTATCCCTGTTCAGCATGGCATTTAAGCATGTGTTAAAGCTAAAGTAAAACTCATTGAAGTCAATGGGATTTAATCATGTGGCTAAAATTTAGCATAGGATTACGTATTGTCCCAAAAAAAGGGATAAATTTTAAGGACACGCTTAAAAGCTTTCCTGAGTTAAGGCCTTAGAAACAAGTCACTTCATTTATACATGAGTAGGTTATTGGTGCACTTCTCAGGTAGCTGAAGGAAAGCTGATATAGGGCTCTTTGGCGCACTGTGAGACAAGGAATATGCCAGTAATTTACTACTGCCTACCCGTTGGGTCTTCTTGCTATAGTGGTTTGGAATTTGAAATTTCATGTGCACTTTACAGGAACCATAACAGTGTATGGAATTTACTTGTATTGGACGGTGGTGAAACATACTCTCGTGTTATCCACGCTTACACAGTGTGGGACTGCCCCATTCCAATAGCTACTGAGCTATGCAAATTCGTTCTTTAGCTGATGTAGTAGAGCTCATACATTTTTTTTTTTTAGATCTAGACACCTCCAATTCAATCTCTGTTGCCCCCACCCCATCCAGTGAAAATTGCTTGAATGGAAAGTATTAAAATTTCACATCAGCTGCTCAGGGCAGGCTATGCTGGCAGATATTATTGTTCCAGCAATTATTCTGAATAACAAATACATTTGACAAAATCAAGCTCTGTTCATGGACATTTGAGGAACATAAAATGAAGTGTGATGTGTCAAACAATTTGATACAAATTATTCACCTTCCTGTATTTAAAACCGTTGATGGAAATAAGTGAGTGGAACCATAATAAACTTTTGTACTAATGGCACTGAAATTTGCAAATTAAGTAATTTTGCAAAATATGCCATCAGATTTTATATAATTCCACCCCATTAATTTGCAAATCCAACAGAGAATAGAGAACACTTTCCCCTCCTCAGCACATGGCCAGCAAGGAGTTCATGGACAGAATGCTCTTATGTCCCAATAACTGTTGATATTAAGAGGGCTTTTTAAATTAAATAAAAACAAAAGGTGCACCCCAGCCTGTTCCTGTGTAATGGAACAGCCTGATTTTTCCCATGGTGCCATTAGTTACCAGTTAGTTAGAGCAGGTGATTGATTTTTATAGCTGTTCAGATTATCTGCCTAGGTCCTTATATTGGGATCCATAGACTCTGAGTGTTCTTATGCTGGGTATATGCAAATTGTCTTTTGCTTTAGACCCTATCAGCAAAGGGGGGTGGGGGAAATCTTCCCAAGATGAAATGAGTGACATTGATCTGAAAATTCTGTAAAGAAAGTGCTAAACTCTGGCATATTACATACACTTCTTCTGTGGGTTCCTTTGTGTTCTGCAGTGCCCTCCTCTGGAGCTGCTCTTTCTATCCATAATTCATTTGAAATGTTTCCTTTTGACTAAGTACACATGAAACCCAATGACGAAACAACCGAAAACTAAATAAATAAGTGAATTCGGCCATGCCTCCCCCCCCCCCATAGGATTTGGAAGGGATATTTTGTATGGTCAATAAACACTTTTTTTGGTGTGTGTGCTGTCACTTCTCACATGTGACTTTTGCAGTGATAGTAAGTTATTGCTCTGGCTTCTGTTTCAAATTACACTAAAAGTCCAACTGTGCAAAATCAATATTTCAGTCCATCACATTTTAAGCTGTACTTGATAGCACATGTTCTTCCTATAATAATCTGGGTTATCACTTTCAAAATTTGATGGAGCCAAAGCTCTGGGATGAGATAAGAAATATGAATGTAGTGTGCAGTTTAAACAAATCAATGTGCCCTGAATGCTGGCAAAGTACACAGTTGATCCTCATTTGGCATGCAGCAGTCCCACTACTTAGGCTGGCCAAAGTTCCTGCTATTTATTTTCATTTATGTTGAACAAGTAAAATCCTTTGCTCTGCCATTAGCTGTTTGGAACCATTATGAAGGCAAGTTAGATGGATTCAAATCTGTATAGGTACAAAAGCAAATTAATCTTCTTTGTAGGTAAAAGGAAAATTCTGAGCGACTCAGAATTCTTCAAAGGCCTTTCCCAAATAAATTGTGGTTAAAAAAAAAATCATCCAAGCACTGTTTTCTGCTTTATCTTAGCCTGAAAAGGGGAACTTTCTCTTCCTGACATGAACATTTATTTTACATTCCAAATAGAGTACGCTGTTTTCTCAAACCAAACTGCCATTTATTCTTGTAGCTATATATGGGGAAAGTATGATACCCACAAAATAAATAAAATGCTGTACATGGGAAAATATAGGGCAACACAGTCATTTTGAAGTCTCAATGACAATACAGCTAAATACAGTTTCTCAAAAAAGTGTTTTCGGGGGCGGAAAAAAATAGCTGAGTTCTGTGTCCTATTTTGCTTTCAGCGCATGTTGTCAAGCTTGGTGAATTTTTTAGTAGCTGTCAAAGTAAATTTATTGCAGAAGAAGTCTAAGTTCTTGTGTAATCCAGAAGGGAAAAGCCCTGCTGGCTGGTTTTACTTCATCCTTTGTCTTTACAACACTTTAAAAGCCTCGCCTAGTTAGGATTTAGGAATAGTATTAGTGGGACAACTTTCAGCTGCTAAAGATCGTAGTGTATGTATCTGAAAAAGAATTGCCTGGTGGCTTAACTTCCAAACTACCTTCAGCGCCATACTGATAGAGAAGATGGCTATTCTAAATGTATACCCTGCTACATATATGTACTGTAAGCCCACATTAGAATGGAATTCATTAGTTGGAAAGAGCGCACTGGAAGCTATTTTGAAACTATCCTTTTCACAGGATGGCAGAGATTCACCTTTTGCTTACTCTAGTGTTAAATCACTAACAACGTTGCCTTAATTGGAGTCACACTTGATTTACATTGGGTCGGGCCCTTATGTTAATGGAAAGACTCCTCCGAATTTCATTGGGATTTGAAACAGGATCTCATGCACCCACATGTGAAAGTGGAATAACACTTAAGACATTTTTATTGACTCTCCACTGTCTCTTTTAGAGATTGGTCATTATAGGTCAGAGCAGTAGAGGAGGAACAACACTCAATTACTAAAATGTTGTTTTTACAGTCATGGATTTGCAGGCCTATTATTTTGGGACTAAGGAAATAGGCGTGTTATTTTCAGGCTTGATTACTGCAATCCACTCTTTTTAGGTCAGAGGGTGAAGATCATATGTAGATTCTAGTTTGCACACCAGACAGCAGCATGTCTTTCAAGCAAGAAAGATCAGTGAGGAAACATTGTTCTGGCTCCTTATGATTCCAGATTTAGTTGAAGGTCCTGATCTTTGCAGGACAAATCCTCAGCCCAAATAATATGGTGGAAAGGAATGTTTTCCATGAGGCCCCAGAGGAGCTGAGCTGTTGCCTTCATTGTAGCCTGAGGTTGCGGTAGGCCCATCCTTATAAAATTACATCCACTCCCTGCCCCCATGCAGTGGGACGCAAGAAGTCATCCCTTGAAGTCCTGTATATCCCCTTTGCACTGCAGGTCTGCTACCAGGACACAGTCAAGGAGGTAGGAACAGGATCTGTTCCCACCATTTATATTTTAAGAGCACTCTGGGCCCCAAGCGAGGACCAGGGCCCCACTGTGCTTGGTTTCTGACCAGCTCTACTCTTGATTTATGCGGGTGTAAGTGTGATTGGCATGAGGCCATATAATTCTGAATGGCCAATGCAATTAGAGACCATGGCCTCAAGTCTCATTAATATTGGCCCCTTTACACTGCCAGTGATATAAAGGGGCCTTACTGTAAATAAAAATCATGGCCTACTACACAATATGTGACATAAGAACATAAGAATGGCTGTACCGGGTCAGACCAAAGGTCCATCCAGCCCAGTATCCTGTCTACTGACAGTGGCCAATGCCAGGTGCCCCAGAGGGAGTGAACCTAACAGGCAATGATCAAGTGATCTCTCTCCTGCCATCCATCTCCATCCTCTGACAAACAGAGGCTAGGGACACCATTCCTTACCCATCCTGGCTAATAGCCATTAATGGACTTAACCACCATGAATTTATCCAGTTCTCTTTTAAACGCTGTTATAGTCCTAGCTTTCACCACCTCCTCAGGTAAGGAGTTCCACAAGTTGACTGTGCGCTGCGTGAAGAAGAACTTCCTTGTATTTGTTTTAAACCTGCTGACCTGTTTTAGATCGCCTGCCTGATTAAGGGATGGTCCCAAGAATGAAACTATTCTGTATGTTGGGGCTTTAGCTCCCAGCAACATTCCCTAGCCCATGGATTTGTTACTGCAATAGGTCAGAATGAGTCTATGTCTAATTGTGTTCAGGGTGTGATTCAAGAATGTTTTTTGCAAAAACTTTCCTACAGAATTAAAGTACAAGACACCATGACTTCTAGACCAGTGGTTCTCAACCTTTCCAGACGACTGTACCCCTTTCAGGAGTCTGATTTGTCTTGTGTACCACAAGTTTCACCTCACTTAAACTATTTGCTTACAAAATCAGATCTAAAAATACAAAAGTTTCACAACACACTATTACTGAAAAATTGCTTACTTTCTCATTTTTACCATATAATAAAATCAATTGGAATATAAATATTGTACTTACATGTCAGTGTATAGTATATAGAGGAGTATAAACAAGTCATCGTCTATATGAAATTTTAGTTTGTATTGACTTCGCTAGTGCTTTTTATGTAGCCTATTGTAAAACTAGGCAAATATCTAGATGAATTGATGTACCCTCAGGAGTCTGTGTACCCCTGGTTGACAACCACTGTCCTAGACGGAAGGAAATGAGAAAATAGAGGGGGATGACATAGGAAGTGTGGGAGAAGAGAGGTGAAGAAAAAGCAGATAGTGTCTCTGGTTAAAATCTTTTTGTGTTTCTTAACTCTTTTTTGTACATGTGCCTGGATATAATGTGTTTAGATTTTACTGCTATCTAATGTAACATGTCACCTGTGGGTGAGTCACCAGGAGTAGTGATTCAACTTCTGGATTTAAAAGTGTGAACTACCTAAGTTAAATGATTCGGGAATGTGAGCACAAAAGCCAGTAGCAGACTCATAAAACCCTATACTGTCCAGCCATTAGAAGAAGACAGACAGCCATACTGTGTAAGCATGTGTTACACTAAGTTCTACCTGCCTCCCATGTCTTTCAAATTTCAAGATGCCTCACAACATTTGGATTAATAAATGTTAAGCATAAAATTTTAAAAATTACTTAAGTGATTTAGGAGTCTAAGTTCCATGTGGAAGTCAGTAGAGACAGGACCCAAGGTGATTTAAGCACTTTTTGGAAATAAGACTGAGGTACTTTTGGTTGCTACAGAGTGCAAAATACAAGACTGGAGTTAAAGCCGGAAAACTAAGGGCTAAATTCAGCCTTCATCTAAGAATGCAAAACTATATGAACTACATTAGACTGAATTTAGCCTTAGGTTTAAAATATAATTTGGAAGTTTGAGGTAAAATTTTACAAATTGTTCAGCAGTAATGATTGCTTGTTCATTGATTAAAATCAATCAAAGATATTTCCTAAATGAGGAAGGTATGTACATGACAGTTCCTCTTCATAAGGTTGTAATGGAATTCCAGGTGCTTTCATTTAACCAAGTTTCAGAGTGGTAGCTGTGTTAGTCTGTATCAGCAAAAACAACAAGGAGTCCTTGTGGCACCTTAGAGACGAACAAATTTATTTGGGCATAAGCTTTCGTGGGCTAGAACCCACTTCATCGGATGCATGGAGTAGAAAATACAGGAGCAGGTATAAATACATGAAAAGATGGGAGTTGCCTTACCAAGTGTGAGGTCAGTTTAACGAGACTATTCAATTAACAGCAGGATACCAAGGGAGGTATAATTCCTGATATCATTCAAAAACCAGTAGGAGAACACTTTAATCTCCCTGGTCAATCAATAACAGACCTCAGCGTGGCAATTCTTCAACAAAAAAACTTCAGACTCTAATCTGAAACTGCAGAACTGGAATTAATTTGCAAACTGGATACCATCAAATTAGGCCTGAATAAAGACTAGGAGTGGTTGGGTCATTACAAAACCTAAACCTAATTTTCCCCATACTAATAACTACTGTTATTCACACCTTCTTGTCAACTGTTTGAAATGGAACAGGAGTACTTGTGGCACCTTAGAGACTAACAAATTTATTAGAGCATAAGCTTTCGTGGGCTACAACCCACTTCTTCGGATGAAACCTGTTTGAAATGGGCCACTCTCATTACCACTACAAAAGTTATTTTTCCTCCATTGGTATCCTGCTGTTAATTGAATTGTCTCATTAGACTGACCTCACACTTGGTACGACAACTCCCATCTTTTCATGTATTTATACCTGCTCCTGTATTTTCTACTCCATGCATCTGATGAAGTGGGTTCTAGCCCATGAAAGCTTATGCCCAAATAAATTTGTTAGTCTCTAAGTGCCACAAGGACTCGTTGTTGTTGTTGTTGTTTTTCATTTAACCAAGAAGATCAGCTGGAGTACATTATCTTAAATACAGGAGCCTCATAAAAGGGAGGTTGAGGATTTCTAAGAGACTGGAGCCAGATTTTCATTTTTTGAAGACTTTTATTTCTTCTACACATTTTTCACAATTTACTTTCATAGCTACATTTTTCTCATCTCTGAGTGCCTCTAGAGGACTTGGGCTCTTGCTCCTAAGTAACACAAAAATCTATTTCCAGCCAATAGTAGACTTCAGCATTGACACTACTTACACCTACTGAACCTGCCACAACATTTTCCACTCAGAAAAGGATATTGGACTTGAAACTATATTAAGTTTTGTAGAGACAGAGACATGTTTAAATGACCAGGCTGCTGGAAGAAAAGAATTATGCATATTTCTTTATATATAAAACTCTTAAAATGACTTGGCTCCAAAGCAAAAACAGGAGAGACTGCTCTCTGTTGAGGAAATACCCCAAAAAGTAGCAAACCCATGTGTCATGTCCCCCCCAGATTCAGACAGCTAGTCATGGCCTTTTAAATAATTAGTGACTTTAATTGGTTCAGGGCAAGAAAAATGAAAAACACCATAACCAAATTGAATTAGCACAGTGAATGGATCCTTATTTACCAGCTGCATCCAGCCCACTTCATTCCTGGATTCAATCCCCAGTCACCACCAACATGGTATCTTTTCCCACCCAGCCAATCTCTTTCTACTAAGAATGGTTGTGACAGGGTTACCAGAGTGCAACCTGGGCTGTGGGACCACCGAGCCCTCTGACCCATCAACTTGCGGTATCCCTCTCACTCTGATGCTGTGACAAGCCACACACCTCTGACAGGTACTGCACTTACACAGACATCCACAGGCAGGGACACACTCAATAGAGTTACATGAATGCTTTGCCAGCCACTCATAAACCAACAATAGAGAGGCTCCAGCCAATTCCCCCCAGCCTTGCACCCCAGAACTGTACTGTCTTGCCCTGGTCAGAAGCCTGGCCAGTGTAAGATCATTACCCAGTCCATCCTTCCCTCGATGTGGAGAAGACACACACTAGCCTTTGTAAACTGAGCTGAGACTTCCCAAACACTTCAAGCAAAACACATTGTCTTAGGTAAAATGTAAAACAGATTTATTAACTGCATAAAGATAGATTTTAAGTGATTATAAGTAGCAAGCGGAGAGATCAAACTTGGTTACCTAAGAAATAAAAGTAAATTTGCAGACTGAGTTCTATAGACTGAACAGGATTTGAATCAAGCAGTGTCTTGCCCTGACACATGGTATAGTTCCTCAATACACTGGCTGGGACTCTTTTCCAGTTTGGGATTACCTGATTCTAATCAATTAGGCAATAACGGCCATCGCTGGTAAAATGAGGGTCTGGCTAGAGAATCTTGCCTGTATGCTCGGGGTTCTGCTGATCGCCATATTTGGGGTCGGGAAGGAATTTTCCTCCAGGGTAGATTGGCAGTGGCCCTGGAGGTTTTTCGCCTTCCTCCGCAGCATAGGGCAGGGGTCGCAAGCTGGAAGATTCTCTGCAACTTGAAGTCTTTAGATCACGATCTGGAGACTTCAACAGCAGAGTTAAGGGAAAGTGGGGGGGTCAGCTTTTGTGGCCTGCATCATGCGGGAGGTCAGACTAGATGACCATATTGGTCCCTCTGACCTTAAAGTCTATGAGTCTATGAGTCTATGAGTCTGGGACCCCCATCCATCCCCAGTTCAAAGTCTTTGTCCTCCAGAGGTGTTTCTAGGTGTTGAGTTGTGTGGGGGAGTGAGGCCCAGTCATGACGTCAGTTCCCCTCTTTTATAGTTTCTTCCAGCTTGCTGGAAAGATCTTTTGCTTGTGACGTGGGCATCTGACCCTGTTGATCAAGCAGTCTCCTTTATCTACCTGCTGTTTCTGAGAAGTCCTCTGGGATGGCTGCTGGGAAAATAGATTCCCTTTAATGGGCTATCAGCATGTCTGGCTACTCCATTTTTGTACCTGAAAGGCTGGTTGTGGGTATTCCCAACCTCACAACATATTTCAGTAACCCACACATAGCAAAACTTCATAACTTCACATACAGTGATAGCACATAATATCCTGGATTGTATCGTTCAACAGATCAAAACTTTAAAAATACCTCACAAGGCATACTTTGTATGCAACATATAATTATATGACAGTGGTGAATATGGGCGTTCCAGGGTGCTGCTTTGAGGTACAGAGTGCCACAATGGTTTAGACCTTAGAGATGTAGTAACCATTCACAATGGCCACCAGTTTTTAAAGCTTCATACACCATAGGGCTAAAATAGTTATGCCACAGAATGTGGATGTCAGGAGACACACACAAAATGGAGTATAGGTCTAACCCACATGCTTATACATAGCAGTATTTTGTGTGTGTGTGGAGGGGGTTAAGTCTAAAGAATGGGAGAGAAACAATAATGAGGAGACATGTATTTTAGTTGAATCCTCTGGTCTCTGCACAGATGCTGAGGGTAGGGCAACTTAGTTAAAGGAGCCCAGAAACATCCAGAAGTAGGGGATGGCTGTCGGTAGGCATACTGAGCTATTTCTGAAGCTGTGGAGAGGGCTTCCGTTGAGGGCAAGCAGCTTTGCAGATTCCAACATTCACCATCTGAGAGCTGAGCCAACAGGAGTTTGCCAGGAGGAGGGGGTGATATGGTGGAACAGCATAGGACCAAGGGATCTTCCTGAGAAGGCTGCATCCCAAAACCTGTACCACTTTGGAGGCAGGCTGCAGATTCTAAATCCTGCTGGAAACGAGACAGTTGTCTGTTAGCTTGAGGTCTGTAGTAGGGGCTGGCTGTGAGGATCTTCAAACTGTTTTGCTGAGGCAATTCTGGAGTCTTTGGAAGGGACTGAAAGGCAGCCATTCTTCTAAAGCTCTGGAGAATCCAGGTCAGAGACTCATGCATTTTGAGGTCACAATCAGTACTGAGGCTGAGAAATCATCTCTGTAAAATCAGAAGGGGATATGTCTCTGTGTGTATCACTTTTTTTTAATACACTATGTTTTGTAAAACACTGACATATGCAACAAAATGGGGAAATCTGCTTTTTAAAAAACCAGCTTATTGGCTAATAGCTTTTGTTTTAAATGCTGTTCCTGAGTACTTCAAATACTATTTGCAATGTTTGTGTGTGTATTAAATGTTTCCTTTTATTTACTAAGAAATTGCAGAACTTTTCACAGTCAGATTCAAAATGTAAGCACCTATAGTCAAGGTTTTTATCATAGCTGAGGCTTAATTCTGTGTAATACTCTGATATTTGGTGCTGCTCTTCATTTATGAATACAGTATGGTGGCCTGGTTATTGGGGTGTTACACTATGAGTAGATGGAGTTAACTCAATAGAGGTCTGTTTGGAAAAAAAAAACAGACAAGGAGGAAAACAATAGCTTGATATAGTCACCCCTCAGCAAACACTTGAGTTGTTATAGATATAATATTAGAACTCTTGGGTCTGAGGACTCTGCCCTGATCTCCTGCTGAACCTACTGGACTGGTTTTGACCAGAAGGCTCAAAACCTGGGAATGCAGAACAACAAAAGAATAGCTGGGCTTAAAGATCCCCTCTCTAGAAAGTGGTAGTAGTTTTGAGAGAACCAGACAGATACAGGACCGGATGGGATGTCTGAAGAAGTTACGCCTGTCTGGGTTACCACCAGGGAAGTAAGATTTTAGGTAAGATAAGCATACATGTAGTCTGTATTTAAAATCCTTTCTTTTTTCTCTGAAAGTTTTGTCTCTACTGCTAAAATAAACACTTGTTTGAAGAATGCTGTTTGGTCACTGCACACCACTGGTCGCAGACTCCCAAATGGAAGCACTGGAGGGGCCCAACCTCTATCTGATCTGCAGGATAAGAATAATGGAAACACAGGATACTGTGACCCATGGCCTGGTCTAAGTGGGAGAACTGCAAAATTCTGCCCTGCGACAGGTCTTGTGTCTTTATCTTACACTGTGGGGGGGGAGGGGGTGTGCATGTAGGGCCAGTCAGAGGTGCACTAACCCTGCAACTGTGATAAAAACCTTTTAAAAAAGTCCTGAAAAGCCAGAACTTGGGCCTGTGCTTCAGCAGAGAGGGAAAGTGCAATGCAGGAAAAGGCAAGGGTAAATAGTTTTTATAATATTACCTCCGCATTCCTCTTGCCTGCTACACAGAGATATACAACTTTTATTAGTAGCAGTTTATGTGGGCATCATCCATATTACATTGGCTCATACATATTCATGCATACTGTGTGTATGTGACTGTAATCTTCTGCCAAGTTGCCAGTGGCAGCAATAAGGGCCAGGTTCCATCTGTCTAGGGTCTCACGCTTACTTCTCGTCACCGTTTCCTGGTGGTTTCACCCCACTTGCAGTCCATGGGAATATGGAACCACAATTACCTTTTGGTTTTGGGGAAGAGGGAAAAATCAAACAAAAGACACATTGATTGAGTTTGTTTATTGTGTTTGTATCAGGAGTGTGGTCAACAGGACAACTTCTGTGTATTAATTGTCCAGCTTGTTGGGGTCCAGAACTCTTAGGCATAGAGCAAACCCAACTTCTGAGTCCTGTTAGACACAGTGATACTCAGGGAGCTTGAGGGGCTGGTTCTAGGGCTGGTCAAAAACTTTCCGAAGGAACTCTTCCATTGGAAAATACCAGTTCAATGAAACTGATGCATTCCATAGGAAAATGCCAATTCTATTGAAACCTGTGGGGAAACAAGGCAGGCTAGCCAGCCTTTCTGGTTTTCTGCTAGCCTGGGCTTGTCAGGCTGCCCTACTTCTTGGGCAGCTGCTTCCCAGGGCTGCTAGACTCCTCAGGCATTTAGCTCCCAGGAGATCAGGCAGCTGGGCATAAGTTGTTGTTTTTTTAAAACCCCCCTCAAAAACGTTCAGTTCTGCTGAAATGGAACTCCCTCCCACAAAACATTTGATTATCTGGCTATGGGATGAATTTTTTCCCCCCAAAATTGAATTTTTCAGTAGGAGGGAAATTCCATATTCTGGCTAACTCTAGTTAGCCCTCTTCCGCCTCTGCTCTAATCCAGAAAAGCCTGCACCACCAGGCCCTGCTCCAAAATATAGCTACCTTGGCCAGTTCTTCAAAGTCAGCTCTGCCTAGCCCTGCCTGACGGAGCACTGTGAAGTCAGGTCTGTGCAACCCTGGCTGTTTGCTTAAACTTAAGCAAGTGCATGAGTTTGTGCAGGATAAGGGGCAAACCAGTCGGCTTTGTTAAACCTGGAAACAGAGCATAATTGTAATAAGATGGGCAGAAAAGATTGAACATAGAATTTACTAAGTTCCTATGGAGAAGTCGCTAATTACGCTTCTAACATAATTCATTTAGATGAGTATATGTCTGTGTTCCTGCCAAGCACGAATTTTGCAGGTACTGTATAATGTTAGAACTCCCTCTACTCCCCTGCCTTCAGAGAAAAGAGGATTGAGTATTTCAGTTAAGCTAAATGAAAAGAAACTGAAGAAAGAATGAGTAATGTGGATTCTAGGATGATGATCCCTTTGATGCTTGGGAGAATTGTATTTGCAAGTCTCCCATGCGCTGATAAGACTGGGAAGAGAGCATGTGAACAAACCTAGACAATACAGTTTGCTCTTCAGTAAAGAGTCGAGCATCATGGAAAGTTGCTGACCGTGTGCTGAAGACTTTCATCTTGGTGCAGTCACCCTTTGAACATCTAGATGGATACTCCTGCTTGACAGTATTTACATTTTTCATCAATGTCAGCCTTTCAGAACTTGAAACACCCTACAACTTCCCTTCTGAATCCACATCTATCTGTGATCATCGGACCTGGGTGACTTGAAGTTTGCCAGTTCATTTTTATAGCAGGTTTAATTTAAATGAAAGCAAGTCAGTACAATCAATCCGTCTCAAACTGACTTTTTCGTTAGCAGGAGGTATGAATGATCGGGGGGAAAAAGATTAATTCTACATGAAAGGTTGCATAATTTGCTACCCGACACTGCTAATGAGACTAGCTCATTATTTTCCCCTCCTCCTCATTTACCACACTATATCTCTAAGAAAACTGGACTAATATGATTTCAGAGCTCTTTTTGGTACTCATAGCAATTGTAGTTAGGGCAAATTGTCCCTTGCACAAGAGCAGTATTTCTTTATCCTTACTGTTTGTGTCATGGAAATTTGCCCTGTGTTACATATAACTAAAATTGCCTGTCTGAAATCCTGAACTATATTTTCCTAAAATCATCACTTGAAAACTTGTGGTATATTTCACTGATTTCCCCCCACCTCATTAAATAATGGTTGCTAAAATATTCCCAGTGTGAATCTGACTTATAAGGATGGAATTTTCAAAAGTGCTCCGCACTGACCAAATTCTACTCCTATTGGAGTCAATGGTAAAACATTGACAGAATTCTACACTATTGAAAATACCACCATCGAGGAGAATAGATGGGGTAAAATATTCAAAACCACCTAAGTAATTTAGGAGTATAAGTCCCAGTAATTTTCAATAAATAAATGCCTACCTTGTACTAGACTTGTGCTGAAATCATTTAAAGTTTGAAATATACGTTTCACTATTTATTGTCATGAATCTAAAACACAGGGAAGTGCTTCACGCACATTTGGCAAATGGAGAGTGTGGGGTGGAGGGGGAGACATTTTACTGACATCACTGGGCTGTAGGCATTATGTAAATGACAATTATAATATTGCCAAAAAATAATCATGGACTTGTCCTTCCTTCCTGACAATTACCCACACAACGGGGATGCTTTGGGGAGAACTCTCCTATCCCATGGGGAAGTGTTTGTGCACACTCTGGTTTGTGTGTATTATGTATCCTCCTCTGTGCCTTATCCACCTGCTCCACATTCTTTAGCTCAAACTTGAGAGACTCGCAGGTTTAGCTCTGGAGGTCCCATGTTCAAACACTAGTGTTGGCCAAGAGAGGAACTTGAGAATCAGCTGTCACACTTGGATACTTTTGCACCACTAAGCTGTCCTGGAACCCATCATATGTGGATAGAACTGCAAGGAGGCAAACTTCAGATCACCTCACTAAATCTTATGAAAACCCTGTGGGAACTGGTTCCTTCCCTGTGCTGATCCTTGAGCAGCGCACCAATGGGTGACCCCATTCATAGGGTAGGTTATAATTGTACCATCTAGACAAAATATTTAGGGCAACATTCAATGATCCTTATTCACATTGAGCATCATGGGACTTCTCGTGCAAAAAAGTACCATTCATTGTGCGTAAGGGGGGCAGGATGATTGTTATTACTGCATGCATTGTATTCACCTGGGGAGTCTGGAAGAATGACTTATCTAATGTCATAAAACAAACCTGCCCGTCAGCTGGAATTAGAGCCCCAAATCCTTCCACTTTTCAGAGCTGAAACCTGCAGTCTTTATTCAGTCAAAACTCCCAGTGAACTCCAAGAGCCAAATTCAGCCCTGGTGTAACTCCATTGACAGTGGCGTAATGGCTACTTACATCTGGGCTGAATTTGACCTATTGGGTCTGATTCTCCTTAACACGAGAGCCATTTTACATCACTCCAGCAGTGTGAGGAAGATGTAAGCAGGGGTCAATGGTATTTACACCTGCCTTAGGACTCCATTACAATGGCAGAGTGGTATGAAGGGCCATATGTAAATACAAATCGGGACCATTGTGTTCTATTCAATCTCAGTTCATAGCCTTGAAAGTTATAGATTTGTGTTCACTGTTTTCATCAGCTCCTCACTAAGTTTCCTCACCCCCCGCTTTGTGTTATATAAATTTCCCATGGTTTTATTCCTAACCTCATTACCTCCAGATCTCTGTATTAAATTGCCAGAGCCCAAGCGCCTGTCTAAAAGTCATTCTCAACTTTATTGCCTTCTAGCTGTGTACTGACTCCCCTCATCCTTCCATCACCCACATTCACCTCCACTTTTGCATCCTCAGCAAATTTCATTCCTTTACTGCGTGTTCCATCTGCCAGGCAATTAACATATAAAGTGAAAAAAATTGGTCTTGATCCTGACCCTTGTGGCATCCATTTGTCAGCTCCCTGAATCTCAAATGGCTTCTACAGAAAGTGCTCTTTTCATATCATACAGGCAAAGAGCATTTGGTGTAGAAATTGTTGGAGATTTTCCACTGAAGAGCTCAGTTCCTACTTAGACCACACTTAATGCTATATGCATTTGTCAAACACTGTTCATTCCCAGATATAAAAGCATAGATGTAGCCCTGAATTAATTCAGTCCCTCAACATTCCTGTAAGGTAAGTAAGTTATTATTCCCATTTTACAGATGCACACTCTGAGAATTGGAGAAGTTAAGAGCCAGATCCACAAGGGGTATTAGACTCAGCATTGCAGTGACTAACTTTAGGTGCCCTGCCACCTAGTGGAATCCACAGCTCAGAGTTAGGGGTCTGTTGACACTTAAGATAGGCCAAGAAAGAATTTTAAGACTGCCATGGTGCATCACAGTTAAATCCAGTGTCTTTATTAAGACATTTTATGGCTTATTACAACAATCTGTAACCCACTAACCCCCACTTTTTGTCCTATGACTACAGGTGTGTTAATGGGCCACTTCACCTTGAGTGGTCCTATAGCATAAGTAGTTAGCACATATTCTAATTATCTGTTTGAACTTGTATTTAGCTGTGACACTCTAAGTACCTTTCCCAGAGCTGAAGAATAGCTCTGTGTAAGCTTGAAGCTTGTCTCTCTCACCAACAGAAGTTGGTCCAAAGATATGAACTTATCCACCCTAGCTCTCTAGTATATACCTCAGTTTACCTGCTTGATATTCTGTCTGTCTACATCAGCGGTCTCAAACATGCAGCCCGCCATAGCTCCCTTCACCCCCACCCCTCCGAGCGTGCCATGACCCCACTCCTCCGCCTACCTCCCAGCACTTCCTGCCGTTAAACAGCTGTTTGGCAGCACTTAGGACTTTCCAGGAGGGAGAGGGGAGGTGTGGGGACATGGCGCGCTCAGGGGAGGAGGCAGAGAAGAGGTGGAGCCGGGCCAGAGATTTGGGGAAGGGGTTGGAATAGGGGCAGGGAGGGGGTGGGGACTTTGGGGAAGGGGTTGGAATGGGGGTAGGGAAGGGGTGGGAAGAGGCGGGGCAGGGGCGGGGCCTCATGGAAGGGGTGGCGTGGGGGCAGGGGCGGGGCCGAGGGGAGGGGTTGTATCTGTGTATCTAAAGGTGTCAGAATCTCAGAAAGGGTAATTCTGGAGTTACCCAGGCAGAGGGCTGATTTTCCATCGTCGAGCTGGTGATGCTCCCTGCCCCAACCTACATGAGAAGAGCCAAAGTGAGTACATGACCCCATCACAGCCCATGGGCTGCAAAGCAAAGATCCAGTTTTATAAGTAGTTCAACTGTGGGGTTCCACCCTAGAGACAAATGATGGAAGGGAAGCTTGTCACCTGAGGGCTGTACTCAAGAGGGACAGGCAAGGGGGCTAAAGTACAGTTTGCCACATAACCACCACAGTGCCTATTGCCAAGTGACTGTCTACTACACATCTTTCTGTTATAAAGACTGTATCTCTCGCTGTCCACAATTCTCTCGCACTGCACATCTTTGTGAACCAAAGGCTTATTCACAGTCACACCTATCTGATCTATGCATGCACAGATTTTACGCACAAGCAGAAAACGTACTATCTACTGTGGGATGAATGCATTTTAAAAATACTATTCCCATTTTTTCATTTGTCCAGCCTGAGCCTCTTACCTCACATCATTTGAAATGTGCAACAGTCCACACATAATTAAAAACCTTCCCTTTGAATTATTGGCTCACACTGTCCAAGTATTAAAACCAACCAGCCAAACCCAAGACACCAACTGTACCACTCTAGTGACTACAATCTCATTGTCTATTAATCCATGTATTTCCCCAAACCCACCAAAAAAAAAAGGATGCTTTGCAGTATTTCTGAAAGGTTGAAAATATAGCTCTGATGAACTGGAGAGTCCTAGAGACTGTCTCTTTACCTGTGGATCAATGCAACACTTACAAAGATAACTGCAGCATGTTAACCATGTGCTTTACTGAATAGAGATGTGCTTAAACATACACTTAAGATTAAGCATATGCTTAAAATACTTTGCTACCGTTAAGAAATAGCCATTGCTTGCACCTCAGTAATCCAGACCGCACCCAGAGTGTTGATCTGGGTTGAACTGATGCACCTTTGAGTAGAAAAAAATGAGCAAGCTCCTCAGCTGGTGTATATTGGTGTAAATTTACATCAGCTCTGCTGATATGAATATGCTCTTAAAACCAGCTTTTCAAACTATCTTTCAATTATGCAAAATAGTTAATAACAAAATGGCATTTTGACACCCCCGCTCACCAAGAAACAACTTGGTAGCCCGTAGCCTATTACATTAATTACATGTTGTGCTATATAAACTACCTGCTCTTTTTTAAAAAAATTTCATTGTGTGCCATTGGCATGAACAACGTGCAAACAGGAAAAGTATCAAAATTCGTCAAATGAATTATTCACTCAGCTCAAATATTTATTTGAAACAAAACTCAAAGCTGTCTTGTTATAACATTGGAAACAGAGTGCTTTATTAGAGAACAGTTTTTTCTGGCCAGATTGTGAAAAGGAGAACAATGCATTTGACAGACCTCAGAATGTAATATTTGTCAGCAGGTTGGAGGGAAGTACACATTGTTGTATACTACCACAATTAGGATCGATGGGATGATATTGGATGGGACTAATTCTGACATCCATTCTGTGTGTCCAAATCTCATTGACTTCAAAGGGAATCATATGCAATATCAGGAAATTTGGCCTAATTTTTCAAAAATGGCTAGTAACTAGGGGCGTTTATTTTTTTGGGTACCCAACTTGAGTCTGATCTTAAAGTGGTCTAATTTCACAGCAAATGAGTGCCCACCTATTCTGGAAGTCAGGCTCTATTAAGGTGCCTGCAGTTGGATTCCCAGAAATGGAAGCACCCCAAATCCCAAGTACTTGCTGAAAATGTAGGTCCTTATTAGATTGTGGGATGGCCTTCCAAGGAAAGTAATGGAAGCCAAATTAATTGAGACATTTATAACTGAATAGGAGGAAACACTCAAAAGTATAACGTGAAATTTTCAGAAGTGACTAAGTTACTTAGGTCCAGATCCTCAAAGGTATTTAGGTGCCTAACTCTCATTTATTTCAATGGAGCGTAGGTGCCTAAATACGTTTGAAGATCTAGGCCTTAAGTTCCACTGAGACTTAGGCTCCGAAGTAACTTAGGAATCCACTGCACCACAGTGGTATTATGGGGGTGTGAATTGCAGATTGCATTGAAGTGTTGCAATCTAACTGCCCCATGTGGATGCTGCTGGTGCAAACTAAAAGGTACTGACTTCACGACATGCCATTAGACATTATCAAAAACGGGACTTACGCTATTGTGTCACTTTCAAAAATTTTATGCACGTTGTAGGGAACAATCCTGCAATTTCTGGTCTTGTCCATGTCTGTGATTCCTTGCTCACTTGCAAAGGAAGAAAGAAGAGCCAGTCAAGTTGTTCTTTTAAGGCCTGCAGTCAATGGGAGTCTTTGCATGGACTTTAATGGGCTTCACTTCAAGCCCTTATTTTACATAGATCATCTGTAGAAAGATGTTTTCCTTCCCAAATTATTTCCTTTTCAAGCATGCATAGACTAATTTATTGTATGGATTTTTGCTTTTATTCATAATGAGCCCAATCCTGCTCCTGTTCACTCCAATGGTTGTGCCTATTTGAAGTCACTTTGGCATTTGTGAATTTAGAAGCTAGTGGCCTGACTTTGAGTCCAGTTGACTTCATATAAAGGTGTGAGTGCTCCAGCACCTCTGGAAAATCAGGGTGTGCTGAGGTAAAAGGAAAGTGCTTCAAGTAATTCTTTATAATTAGCCTGTCTTGTTTCTTACACTGCATAAGGCTTACAGAATGCAATTATACAGCATAGGATTTTTAGTTAAAAATGCTTGGATTGATTTGGTGAGGGACCCTATAATATCCCCACTTATTCCCCAGGGAAATATTGTAAAAAACCTTTGAAATAGGAGGAGGGAAAGTACATCAAAGGCATGCTGCAAACAACTTTAAACTCCTAGCTATCTTTCTACTTCATATCCCAGAGGTAGATACAATGGAATTTCTCATGCATTGAGTTTTTGACCTATTTTTTGGCTAATAGTAAGTGCTTAACTGTTATTGCAGCATGGAGAGGGAAATACTGAAGTAATTTACTGGCTTGTCATTTTGCCTGAGGTTTACTTCAACATATTCACTCAATAACCTGTTTTTGTTTATTACCTCTACCATATTCTGAAGCATTCTTCTCCCCCCTTAAATTACTTGCACATCAAACTTTTATGCACAGTGGAATATCCAGGCAAGCTGCAGTCTGTGAAGATATGCCTTGCAGTAAATGCTGAATAAATTACTGATGTAGTTCATGCACATTCATATGGATATTAAACTGAGAAGTAAATTTATTGTAAAAGAAGGGGAAATGTATATGCTTTAATGCTAAGTACATAGGTTGGCATGGTATTATGTTTAAATATATTGGCTTACCAGCCATGCATATATTAAAATGAAAACCTTCAAACAGAATTTTAATACCACCCAGTTTACAGATGTTATTACATGAAGTCAAACATTTATATCTCTAAACTAGAGTGTTTGACCTTTTAGATCTGTGTTGATGTAGAAAAAAGAGCTGTAATTCCATATATTTTGCTGATATTCCTGTTCATTTTTTATAAGCTAGCCAAATTGCTGTGTAGTACCTATGGTTGCTCCATACAATGTGTAACTCTGTACTATGCAATCTACTTTTGCTTTACTTTACTGAGTGGAATTTTAAAGACTGAACATTTTCCATCTATCTTTGCTTATGTACTTAATTACTTATAATAATTTAAAAATACATGTAAAAAAGGATTAAAAGGAGGCATCTTTGTAGTTGACGTCCTATGAATGTACAATAGTTATCTCAAAAATCTCTCATTGCTGCGTTAATCAAAATCTCCTAGGCCCTAATCCTAAAAGGCGTTGATCACCTGTAACTCCCATTGAGGACAACGGAAGTTGGAGGAGCTTAACACTCCCCAGGATAATGCCTTTACTTTGACACTGTGATTTTATTTAACCCAGTAGTAGCACTGAACCAATTCATATCCCCAGTGCCTTGGCTCCTCCCATTTTCTGCCTCAGTGGACTCCATACGTCCTACCAGGGCCGACTCCAGGCACCAGCTTAACAAGCAGGTGCTTGGGGTGGCCAAGGGAGAGGGGTGGCACCTGCAGCAATTTGGGGGCGGCAGGTCCCTCACTCCCTCTAGGAGCGAAGGACCTGCCGCTGAACTGCTGCCGGCCCTGCGTCCTACCAGCAGAAGCAAATCCAGTTGTAGGTCATAAATGCTTTTCTAATCTAGAGCAATGCTTTGCGGCACTTTGAGTAAGACTGGATGGATGTCTTTGTAACAGATACATAGAGCTGGCTGGAATTTTTTTCAGCAAAGAATTGAAAACTGAAAATTTTGGTCCAAAAACATTGACTTTGGAAATGCCACTGCATTGCTCACCTGAACTAGGATTATTGTGCCTAATTCCTCTTTCTCCAATATGGGCTGAGATTCCTGGCAAAATTACATCTCCCAGGGTGCCCCATGGCTTCCTCTGTTTCTGAGCTGCAACAGTGCATTGTCTGAGCCTCTTTCCCTGGTGTGCTATGTGAAATGTAATTTGGCTGGGGAACTCAGACCATGGGTTAGATTAGCAGCATGATGAGGCTGAATTTCCAAATCAGTTTATTATTATTATTATTGTTTTATTTAGGCCAAAAACTGAAAGTTGTTCGGTTTTCAGGTGTTTGATTTACATCAAAAAGCAGCTTTGACAGAAAATTCTCAATCAACCCTACAGGTATGCTCTAAGCCACAGTTTGGTGGGCCAACTGCAGTAATTACTGGGAGAAATGTGTGTTATGCACATATGGGGGTCAGACTAGACGATCATAATGGTCCTTTCTGGCGTTAAAATCTATGAATGTGGATTATTGAGCTGGTTAGAAAAGAGAACAAATTTTCTTTACATTGTCTTGCTGTTTTTCATTTAGATCTAAACTTGCTAGAGATGAACCTTTCACAAAATTAAGGTGGAGACTCTAGCAAAGAAGCTGCAACAAATACGATATTAAACCAAACCCTTAAAGATGCCAATTTTAATAAGCAAATAGGCTACGAATGATATATTTTTTCAGTGCCTGATTGTATAACAATATTACGCAAGGTGAGTAATTTCAGTCTGCACTGCATCCGGTTATGCGATGGTTGGTATGAGTTGAATTTGAAAGTGGTATGAGTTTAGCTATTCTAAGTGAGATTGTGTATAATCCTTTCAAGGATAACCTCTAATTCCCTTTCCTTTTTGAGAATGTTGGGCATCACATCTGGTTAAATAAAGTGACATGCATTCTTTCTCTGAGTTATCACAATGTAAAGTATGGGCTTCTCAGGTTTGAACTTGCTCGCTCACAGTGCGTGGTGTGATAAAACATTTCTGTGGAGGAGCAACATTCGGTTTTTATTACGCCTGCTGAGTTCCAACACGCCAAAGGCTAAGGTTAAACCAAGAGGAAGATCATCCGTAACAAACAGCAGAAACAGCTGGTGGCCTGAGCCCATCACTCCGTGCGGAGAGCTGACTGATTCAAACTTCACCACCCCAGCTGTATGCTAACAAATAGAAAAGGAGGACACATTCTTTGCGGCTAACAGACAGCACATGCACTTCAAGAGCCTGCTACCACTTACATTAATATATCCCATTCTTACATAACTACTCCTGATAGAGGGTCAGGCAGAGAGTTCCTGAGATCAATCACTTTTGCTTTTTACTGGAAAAATGGGTCCTAATATGATTGGAGTTTGTCATCATATTCAAAGTCTTTGTCCCACAGGTTTATTTTGAAATGTATCATATTAAAATGTAGCTTTTTCTTTCTGGTGTAACATTATAATCTTTTCTCACATTGGCCCAATGGAACATATCATTGAGATCAAATTAGCTGCTTCAGAAAGTTTTGAAAACTCCAACTCTGATACATTTCCATTGAGAATGAAGTGAGAGTGGAAGAATAATTTATGTAGCAGGGACACCAATGGGATTTTTTTTTCCTGTTCCAGTTGGGCTGTCTGCTTTCTTCTTTGCTTTTGTATAAGTATAATAGTTTGATCCTCTTTCAGGATGAAATCCATGGTGAATTTTTGGGCATCAATCCTATCCATAATGAACTGATATGTCTGATTAGATTATGTTTCTTAGCTTAAGACTGGGGTTTGGCTTGTATCTCACGAACAAGGTGAATAACTAGTGCCCCATTCATCACTGTCACTGGATAACTCATAAATAGAATAGGACATAGCTCGCCAGTTGTTTGGCTTTTTCCCTTAGTTCTTACCCAAGGAAAACCCAGGGGAAGTGATGGTCACACTGTCTGGAGTGGCTCACGACTATGAGTGCCTACCTTGGGGACGACTGCTAAAAGCAGGCCAGACACCCCAAACTAGTGGTATGTTCTATAATTAGATTCCACTAAGTCAGTAACAAATGTGAACTCCTACAGTACTACAATATTTTATAAAGGAGTGTGATGGGGTGTCTGCCCCACACTGGCCTATAAAGTTAACGGACCCCTAGGGAGGCTGTGTGAAAAGCAGCCAACAGGAGAGGGGCTGCGAGGAGCAGCCAGTTGGGGCTGGGCAGGCCTCTATAGGAAGAGCTACAGGGCAGAACAGAGGCAGTAGCTTCCTGGAGCTCAAGGAGGGAAGTTCAGGCTTCTAGCAGGAGGAAGGAGTGCCAGCACCCTGGGCAGAGCAGTGCTGTTAGCAGCGACTGGGAGAAGGAGGGGCTAAAGACTGCTTCTAAGTGGCTGCTGGGATTTGCAGGCTGATGTCCTGAGGCAAGGGCAAAGAGGGTGCTGGGGGGCTGAGGGGAGGTGGCCCAGGGAACTAGACTGAGAGGTTGGAGGGGACACAGAATGTGGCTACCATCTACAGGGTTTCTGGGCCACGACCTGGAGTAGTGGATGGGCCCTGCCCCCCCCCCCCGTCACTGAGAAGGTGGCCAGACAATGGGCTGCAGTTGCCACTGAGGGAAGTGGCAGTTCCTCCAGAAGGGGGGAGCACAGAGTGTAGCACAGCCAGAGGGCTGCGTCCTGAAGAGGATGTCATGGTCCTTGGAATGACACGGATCCAGAATCAGAAGTGGCGGCGGTGAGACATCACCAGAAGAAGGCGAACTGGCTAGCAGAGCTAATCCCCAGGACAGCCAGCAGGGGGTACTGCAGTGGTGAGTCACACCCCGTCATATGGAGTCACAGACAGTCCCCTTAGACAGGACTGTCTATCTTGCCACCCAGGCAAGCTGGACTAGGTGATGAATGGTCATTTACACCAACAAATATCCCAGGTTACAAGAGGCCAGTCCCTCTGCCAGGTCGATTTGCATCCTAGATCTCACACCAAAGACAACACTGGTAGCCTATTCTACATTAAACTAACTAAAGGTTTATTAGCTAAGAAAAAGGAATGCAAGTTATTGAGACCTTAAAGCAGGTAAAATATATGTACAGGTGAGTCAGTCTATAATTCCAAATGGTAGCAGAGATGTAGTCATCTGCCAGTTTCCCAAAAGTCTTTCAGGGCTACCCAGAATAACGCTGGGGATCTCCGTCTTCTTGTTCAGTTATTCTTCCCTGTTAGAATCCAAAGAATCCAGAGATGAAGAATTTCTCCTAGTGTCCATACTTATAGCTTCTTCTCCCAGAAAACAAGCTGGCAGGGTCACTACCACATGGGCTCTTTCTTTGATGATGGAGCGTGAGGAATGTATTTAGAGTCTTTGATCTCCAATCATCACACACAATGATCACTTACTTCGTGAAGTTCTTCATTTGCATTACACAAGCCTTCTTTCTTGTTTGATGGGTTATTTAGTTACAGGTGTATATGCAATGTACATGTTTGCTATTCCATTATAACAGGGTATAGATAAGTTAAAAACAATGCATGCAGCATCCCATTCGTTTTAATGAAGTTTAAAAACTAAATACATTCTTATTTATTTTAAAATTACTTTGATCTATACTAATAGACAAGGGAATTGGTGTGGCCCTCAGGCCAAAAAGTTTGCCCACTCCTGCTCTAAAGCAATGTATAAAACTCGCCGGCAGGCTTTTTAAATAAGAGAGGGCAAGATAAAGTTCCAAAAGGGGATGACATTTGTTAGATGTACAACGGAAGGGGGATAAAGTTATAGGCAGTAACAAACCTCTGTGTGTAACCTTTATTCCTGACAAGTTAATTTAGGACAACACCCCAAAAGCAGAAATATGGGATGCATGGGAAGAATGATATTTCCCCATTCACATCTACTACCACTGTAGTGCTTTTGGTTTCCAGATTAAATTTTTGTTTCACCTTTAAGTTAAGCACCTTCCCCAATTCAGCAAAGCATTTAAACACTTGCTTAAATCTATTTCTCTTCAGCAAAGTACTTAAGAGCGTGCTGAATAGGGATATACTGCTGAAACAGAGCCCCTCTGTACAAAATTCTGCATACAATGCCTTCTAAGAGATACTGCAGTCTATTAGGAAAAATAATACACTCTGTGCTCTCTCATGGATACATTTAACTTTTGTTCTTTCCCATATTTGTTTTCATTAACGTAAAACAAAAAGTCATTCTATACTGGAAGCACAGGCTTTCTTTTTGTGTGTGAAAACATGACACCCATCATTATGAAAACAGATATACCTTTACCACCAAGAACACTGTGGAATATTTTTCCCCCCCACAAACATTTTTGATAAATAAAAAAAACTGCTTCAATCCACATTTTTTTAAAATTGGCTTTATGTTAAAAACACAAAACAAACCAAGAACCCACCAAACCCCAAAATTGATTATTTTGTTTTTGGCAACTGAAAACCAAAATTTTTCAGTTCGAAACAAAAACCTGTTGGATGTTAAAAATCAAAATATTTTCATTTTAGTTTATTTGATGAAAACTTGAATGTCTTACAAATGACCATTTTTTCCCCATAAAAACTTCTTTCATCAAAATCATTTCCTATAGGAAAACAAGTTTTGGAGGAAAGTTTTCAACCAGCTGCAGCTACCTTCCTATGTGGCTGAAGAGACAACAGTTTGATCTCACAGTTCTGGGAGGCACCAGAAAGTTTTACCTGACAGTGGTGGATTGCACCGGATTTGGACTCTCAGATCCTGGAGATTAAGAACCAGCTCAGAAGCTAATCCCTCCTTAATAAAATGAAATCTGAAACTCTACCTGGTGCAAATCAAAGTAAAGTTCAGCTACAGATAAAAACAAAATGTAGGTATAAGAACCTAGACTAAAGGCTAGAATTAACCCTGCGAAGATATTGCTCATCTAGTAGATGAATAGGTAATCATATCATTCTTTTTATTCTGTACCCTTATTTCAGACACATGTGCAGCACCCTACATGTGGTTTTAATAACTATGGTACAGGTGTTGCTCTCCCTGCCTCCCTGTGAGACCAATGGAAAAAACAGTGCAAAAGCTCTATTGCACTTCTAGAGCTGAAGGCTGAATTGCTTTAGTCTAACTGAAGTCTTTTTGGGCTGTGATATGCAGGTCAGACAGATGCTGAAAGACACAATGCTCTCATGGTCCTGTGTAGCCTTAAACTCTATGAGGCTGTAATTCAGGTACATTATCCCCCAAGTCCAGGTGGCTGATGTGGGCAGTGCAAAGCAATATAATGGAACCACAGGAAACCACCAGTCCTGAAGACTTTGGAGAGACTATTCCTTGGCATTCTAGTGAGGCACTTTCCTCGCAAGGATGGGGGAGACCAAGAGAATGGAGGATATCTCAATGCTGCTCTGTGTATTTTTTAAGAGAGTAACAAACAAAGAGTAATAACAGAGGTATCTGAATTAAATAGTTGTCTGAAAGTTTCCCATCTAACTTTATTTCAGTAAATGTAATGGAATGTCCTGAAGCCAAATGTTTAAGCAGGCAAACAGTATTACTGTCTAAAATGAGATTGATGGGTCTGGTAATAGCAATCCAGATGAAATGTGATTAGGAAGATGAGGTGCAAATTCCAGATCCTGCTAATACTGAATAATTCCAGGATTATATTAAGTTTGTGATTTAAGATGACCACACATAAAGAGCGTCTGAAGGCTTTTCTTGAAAATGTACTATTAATGGGTATCTGTCAGCAAGTGGGATCATGGTAGCATGATTTAAGAGGGAGCTACTAAAAACACAGATGAGAAGTGACTTAGTCTTACGTATAATTTTCAATATAACAGAATAAATCAAGATTTTTAAAAAAAAATGTATTTCATTTTGCTAATAGGTTGAAATTCACACCCATATGTAGTGCAAACACAATGCCTATGCACTACATAAGTCCTAATTAAATTGGATTCAGATGGAATTTAGCTATTTATGCTGCTCCTTGGCACAGGGGTGAATTTCATCTACATTCCCTTTACCTCGAGCCATGACTTTCAAAGTCAATACCAATGGCAGAAATTCATTTTGCTGAATTATCTCCCAAGCATGACCAATGTAGTTAGACTAAAGGCAGAGCTCCTTTGGTCTTGAGTACCAGTTGTCCTGTGCATGGCAGGGGAATGAGAATACCTTATTTTTGACTATTGCATTCACTCTTCCCTTTAAATAATAACATCAGTTGAAGACACTGAGGGCTTTGTCTCTTTTGATTCCCATTCAGGTAGGGTTTACCAGTAAGTGCCTCTTTGACTATAAACTGGTAGTAAAGACAACAGTATCCATAATACAGTATTTATTATAGTTAATCATTTATGTTGCAGTGGCTCAAAGAGGCCACCACTACGTCAGGATGCCATTATGCTAGGCACTAGACACATATAAAGCCTAGATCCTGCAATCACACACATGCTTAACTTTTTTGAAAGTGTCCTTTCAAACACAGTGCAAGTTGAGTTTATGTTGCAGAAAAGAGCAGCCGTATGTGCAGCTATATGTAAAAACAACTCCCTGCCCTTCTTTTAAAATTCATTGTTGTCCTTTCTCTCTCTGATGAAATCTAAAGTGCTTACCAAAATTAAAGGGGATAAAAGCTTAAAAAGTTTGGAGCCAGAAAAAATTGTTCCCTATTAAAGACAATCCTATTGAGCTTTAGACTAGTTTGTGTTCTGCATGTAAGTGACCTGAATAAGAAAAAAATAACTGAGCAAAAGTTATCTGAAAAGGAGAGGGGGTGGGGGGAAGAAAAAACCTGGTAAGGGTGTATAGAATTTGAAGAATATAATAGGAGAAGACACAATGTCAAAGAAAGCATGTGGGTATAGAACATACTGTACAGCATAGTGCATCTTTATTATGGATTTCTATTTTTATAGGATCTATTTTGTTCCGTGTGAGAATATTTTTTTCCTAAGTGTGCCTCTCAGGTGTACGAAAATGCTGAATTCGGCGTACTGCATTATTAACACACACAGCCATTCAGGGAAAGTATTCATTCAGGGTCACACATTTGTTGTTCAAGTCTTTTGACACTTTAGATATCTTTCAAACCTGGAGACATTTCATTTAAGGGCAAACTATAGAATTTTGATTATTACGTTCAGTACTTTCTTTCTATCGAAAGAGAAGTTGTGTGAAGGCAAGGTCTGTTTAAAGGACACTTTGCAAAGTACAACACATTTTTTTTTTTTTGGTGGGAGTGGAGTTCAAGGCAATTCCCCCTCTAGGTCACTAATCCCTTTTCAGGGCAATGGAACTTCTAAGTCATGTTGACCATTGGAATTTTCAGCCAAAGGGCATGATCACATTGAAATGGTGCAAAGATGCAAGTTTACTGCACAAGTACCCCAGATCCTGTCTTTGTCTGACTTTTAGTTTAGTATAAAGCCATATTTTAAATTAGATTATCAGCACATCACATAGCAAATGTTGGGCTTGCTTCCAAGTACGGAGCTGTCATAATGCTTCAGTAGAAATTTGGTACAACATTATGCACAGTAGTACATATAAGCACTATCCTCAGACCAGGCACAGTGTTTGATAGTGTTTCCTAAATCTTGCCCTTTATGGGGGCAATGGGTAGAGGAGCAATATGAAAGAAAGAAGGAACACCTTCTCTATTACGAGGGAAATGGACTACTCTCTTAGGAGATGATATTGATGTCAGAAAAGGAATATGAAAAATAAGTTAAACTGTAATTTGTCTGAAATGAATTTTGCCAAGATCTTGTGCATGCTCTCTCTCTTTTTTTTTTCTGTAATTTTCAGTGAATCTAATGTCCATAAAAGGTATTGGATTGGCAGCCAAAAGGCCTTCATGTCCTACTGAAGGTACTGGAGCTGCAATTTTCATCTGTTATAAATCTGTGATCTTTCAGACAAATACTATGTAAAGCGGAAAAGATTATGAGAATGGTCCCACTAACCTCAACAAAGCTCTAGTGAAGCGGCAGTGAAATAAGTTTTAAAGCTACCCCAGGTTTAAGTCAGTCCTAATTCTGTAGTCACTCCTCATTCCTTAATCAACTGTTGATCAAAAATAAGTAGGGAATGATAGAATTAGGCTCTTAGTTACAGAATCACCATAAAAGTGTGACCACTTCAACAAAGTTCAAATACATACCTTCACCTCCCTTTTCCCCCATCCCCACTTACCCACCCCACAGCAACAGTAGAATTGATGAATAGTTTACCCTTGGTCTACTCCAAGAGTGCCTAAGAGCCATATTGCTAAAGGTACCTAGACACCTAAAAATGCAGATAGGTACTTAGTGAGGATTTATGAAAGGTCTGAGCAGGTTAGACACCTGTCAGTGGGAGTTAGGTGCCTAACCTGCTTGGGCACTTCTGTAAATCACAGTAGGCACCTATTTGCATCTTTAGGCATCTAATGACATTTATAAGTCTGACCCCAAGTGATTTAGGTGCTTACATCCCATTTTCAAAAATGACTTTTGATGAAACAGACTCCTAAGTCAATGGGACTGAGGTTCCTAAGTCATTTAGGTGCTTCTGAAAATTTTACCCGTAGTCTACAAGCCTTCCACCCTGTAATGCAGGCCTAATCGTGCTCTCACTGGAATCAAAGGGAGTTGTGACTGTGACACTGCACCCCATACTCTTCATAGTGATGTTATTATGATATGATTAAAGCATAATTATGCATTTTATGCAAGATAAATCGCATGAGGCGTCATTGGAAAAGGTATGATTTGCTGAATATGATTATCCTATCTGTATGCATGTATCATTTTTGTATCTGAAGTTAGGAATATTGACTTGGGATCTGTATTTCAAATGGGCTTACTCTGGGAAACACCCACAGCCAGCCTTTCAGGTACAACAATGAAGAAGCCAGATGGGGCTGATGGCCCATCAGCAAAGACAAAGGACTGTGGAATAGCTTAACCTTCCTGTGGACGTTTTGTCCAGCCTGTAAGCAATGGCTGCTATAACACTGCAAGGTCATGTGACCAGGCCACATGATTCTGGACTCCATCTTGGGATGTCAGTATTTTTCCACAAACCTGTCTGGGAACTAAGTTTTGAAACAAAGGGTTCCTGCCATATGCTAAAGCTATATAAGGCAGCGAGTGACATCATCCTGTGGTTCTTCACTCCCCACACAAGAAGACTCCTGGAAACACCTGAGGAACAAAGACTGAACTGGGGGAAATGCTGGACCCAGGCTAAAGGTATTTCTAGTCTGTGTATAAAAGACCTGGGGATTCCAAGCTGTAAAGCAAGTGCAGCTTGCCCCTTAAGAATCTGCAGCCTGCTTGTACCATTTCTCAGGGTGAGAATCTGCTAATTCATATCCAATCTATTTATTATATTAAGCTTAGTGTGCGTTTTTTGTTTATTTGCTAGGTAATCTGCTTTGATCTGTTTGCTCTCACTTATAATCATTTACAATCTATCTTTTGTAGTTGTTAAACTTATTTTAGGTTTCAATCCAAACCAGTGAGCTTTGACTGGAGTGCTTGGGGAAAATCTCTTCTTGGTCACCACAAGTGTACATTGTTCTCTTCACATTGAGGGAGAGGCGGACTGGTTATTAAACCCATTTACTGGCCAGATTTGACCAAGGCAGGGGACAGTACAGCTCTGGGGTCCTAGGCTGGGACACTGGTGGTTAGAGAGCCAGCGTGTAACTGCAGCTGGGTGTGTCCCTACCTGTGTGAATGCTGGTGAAAGTGCAGGTTGTGGAGGGCTTTGTAACTTGTCACAGCAGCACAGCATGAGAGGGAGCCCAGGCTGGTGGGTCAGAGGGCTCAGCGGTACCCCAGTTCCAGGTAGCACCCCAGGGGGAACCCATCACAGTGATGTTGAGTTCAATGGGAAGATGAATTGGGCCCTTCTTGAAAAATAAACATTCAAACCTCTAACCTGCTGAACTCTTCGCTGTGCTTTGCCTGACAATTTGTCACTTTCAGAAAACCAAATACTCAGACATAGTTTATATCCCTAATCCAGCTTTAACTTTCCGTGATTGTTTCTTTGCACTGCAGCAAATGGCAGTTAGCCAAATTGTTACGCTGATGTGTGGGTTGTGGAGTTAACCATCTGTAATTGATATTCATTTAGCTTCATTTGCAGGCAATATCATCCCTTCAATACATCTTCCCTTATTTTTTAAACTGTTTTTACCTTTTTAATCTTTCGATCCATTAAGGAACTCCTGACAACTCAGACTCTACAGAGACTTGAAAGAAAAAGCAGAAAATCTTCAACTAGTTTTCTCTTTGCTACATTATTGCTCTGTGTTGTCTTATCAGCCACCTGGAAGTTCATGCACCTATCAATTTCCATGGCCTGTCAGTGCTAAGGGCCAGATAAATAATCCATGAGGAATGCCAGGCAACAGACAGATATTCTCATTCTTCCATTTAATTGTCCATAAATATACCTTGCAGTATTAGCCTACAGGAGATGTTTTCCTGCTCAAAAAACACATTGGTCAAAGACTCTGCAAAAAAGACTGCCCAGAAATCCAATCAGAAGAGAAAATGGCTTGAGTATACAGTACCTCCATTGTCTTGCACATTTTGTAACCATTTACACTCGTGTAAAGCAGGTGGAAAATACTGTTACTCATGTGAGGAAGTGGAAAATTCTCATTTGGTAGCATTTGCATAGGTGGAAACGGTTACACAAGCTGCAGAGCAGAGGACAATCAGGCCATCAGCCTTTGCCAGGATCTCATGAGGTTTTAAATGATGAGGTTCATGTATTTTCTTTCTTGCAGGAGTTGCATGATGAAAGTCTAATCCAAGCCACCAATTTTGTAGACTAAAATATAGTCAAACGCAGCCATAAGATGCTCCGGGCACCTGTATAACAAAGTATATAGCATTTCACCTTTGTAAAAAATCTTGGTTTGAATAGTTTAAAGAGAAGGGGTTTTTTGTTTGTTTTTGTCAGCTAGGAAGCACTTACTGCTTTACATGTAGTATTAATGCCTGTATTAACAGAAGTGTTGTATGTAAGACATGAGAAGTAATGGTCCTGCTCTGTTTGGCCCTGGGGTGGCCTCACCTGGAATACTGTGTCCAATCCTGGGTGCCACTCTTTGGGAAAGATGTGGACAAATTGTTGTTACTGAGTGAGAAAAAGGGGCATCCCTGGCTAAAACAAATCAATTCAGGCTTTGTGGAATCCTTTTCCATTGTCCCCAAAACATAAACAATGCATTATCAAGCAATTCTGGCATGGAGTAGCATTCAGTATGTGAGAGGATATTATTATAGTCTCTAACCTCTTTATCTTCTAGCGCTCCTACCCACTGTATCTCGAATTCAGTTCTGGACCAGAGCCAAAACCCCAGATGCAAAGTTTGAGAAGATTCAGATTTTGAGTCAAATTTTGTGGATGGCTCCTATTTGTGTGGAGTTAAATCATGGCTTTACTATAAGCCTTGAGCAAGTGGCAGCACTTTGGTCTTCTCCAGAGGCACTCCAGTTTTTCCCATGCTGCGAGGGGAACTGTCCTGTCTGAGGTCTATTCCTAGTGTAGCATGTGTCGTCCCCCCCCCCGCCCAGGTCCCCCCTCCCCTCACACATGGAGTGTGGGCACAGCTATATTGTCTAACACTTTGAAGGAGGGGAACCAGAACCAAGCCTTCCCCCATTCCACTACCTGTCCCACCCATTCCCTCTCAGCCTCCGCTGAGCTGCTATGTCCTCATTACCCCAAGGCATCTACGTTGACATGTTTTGCTACCCAGGATAGGAGTTTTTCATGCTCCGTATGCCCTTGCATGGCACTGCTTTCCTAGCCATGATTAGGCACACAAAGGGCTGAACCAAAACCTTGGTCTCAAGCATCTAAAATGATGGGAAAGTTTGGTTCCAGTGTTACTCCAGAATATGACAGTACAGCCGTCAGCAATTTTGTATGTTCAGCCACTGCCAGCTGAAAACCAAACACCACATACCTAGGAAAATTTTAGGCCTTTGTGAGGCCTTGGTTTTAAATGCCCCTAACCTATTATAACGAAAAGATTTTAAAATAATAATTTATTAAAATTAATAAGCCAATACAATTACTATGTTAACCCACTAAAATCACTATAGGTTATGCGGTTTATTAAAATTAGCTATAAAAATAAATCAATAAAAGCAGTCAAAAAAAGCTTTCATGAGGCAAAAAGCTACCATCTACACGCCCCTCAGCTCAACAAAGAAAGGGCTCAAAAAGCCTGGTTAATAATCACTCAAAACCATCTCAAATTGTAAGTAACTATATCAAAAATGTCCCAAACCTATTGCATATATGGGTGCTTAAAATCTAATAAATAATAATTTTAAATAAAAGCATGCTTGCTTGTATCAATCATTTATCAAACAAATAAGCTGTGCCCCCTATTTATTATTAACACCACCTAAAAAAAATAAATTACCACTGCTTTGAGCTCTAAAAAACCCCAGGTAACAAAAGGTTCAGACTTTGTGGCTTAGGCCCAGCTCTAATTGAAAAGTATTGTACTTTTTGTTTAATGCTTATGAGATTTTGATGAAGCTGTTGGAAGTGAATGAAGTGAACTGTGGCTTTTTTTTTTCTTTGATTATGTCTAAATACTTCTTCATAAACTGTTGCAGCCTTCCCTTGCAGGGATGTGAGATGTTTGAAAGGAGAATTATAAGTAGGATCAATGAGTACAAACTTGTCTTTCAATTTCATGATGAATACAATAGGAAAAAGATTTTTTCCCCCTTTCTTTTCCCCCTTTTCCTTTACAGAACTGCAATTCTTTGACTTTAGGAAGTGAAGCTCAAACTTATTTTATGCAGTGCTTTGAATGCCTGTATAACACAAGTCATTTTAAATTCTGTAGATTTACATCTCATGTAAATGTATAAAAATAGGAGACGGAATACAAAGCTTAAGATGAAATTCCATTTCTTAAAAATCAAACTCTGTAATTTTTCAGAATGGTTTGACTCAAAGTGATAGTGACATTTTTATCTCAGTAATTTGACAAATTGTTCTTTCCCCCCCTCCATTCTCTCTGGTAGTGACCATTCTCATTGACATCCATGATGTGATGTATGCGTCTTTGAATTTTACAGGGGTACTCTACTAATAGTGGGTCTGTGGGCATTTGACTTCCTCTCCAATCTAGGTCAATGTAGAGAAATGTCACTAGAAAAGATTCACACCTTACAGATTGCTACAAATTAGGGGAGAAAAAAGAGAAACCTTTTAAAGTTTCTTTCTTTAGGGGCTAATCCAGGCCCCAGTTCACAAAGCATTAAGTGTGTGTTTAACTTTAAGCACATGCTTAAATCCTGAAATCAGTAGGAGTCTTTCTGTTGACTTCAGTGGGTTTGGTTCAGGCGTCCCAAAGCGAGAGGAAAAACGATCTGAGTATTCACATCGGAAGGATAACTCCATCTCATTAACATTATTTTGCTAGGCCAGATTCACTAGTATACACCATTTACTTTGCGACACGCCACTGACACAAATCATCCAGAAACCTGGTTACGCCAGGAATTGCGTTTGTGAAATACGGTAGGGCAGAGATCTGGAAATCAAGATGGAACAAACTACAGCAAGAGCATGGCTTGAGATTAGGCACGCAGATGGTAGATAAAACAAATGAGTTGCACAGGAGGCGTTCTGCATTAAGACATAACTCAGGATGAATGCTGAGGCAATTCTGACTGAGGCAAACTGCCCCTGAAATCCACGGCCAATTCTGCAAACCCTTACTCATGTGACTAAGGACTTCCTCACACAACTAAAGGCTTATCTACATGGAGTCTTAGTGCATGGTAAGCCAGGATGTAAATCTACAGTGCACTAGCTTGCTGCACACTAACTGGCTGTGTGGACCCTGCTTCCGCACACTAAATGTTCCATAGTGCCACTTAGTCCATCAATGTATTGGCTTGCTGCACACCAAGCCTTGTGTAGACAAGCCCTAAGGGTTTACAGGCTCTTATCTTGGGCAAAGGATCTCTGCATTTGTTCCATTCTCTTCACTGAGAGTTTTGCCTGACGAAGGCTTTAAGATTCGACCTTTAGACTGCAAAGAGTGATATCCACCTTGCAATGGAGTCTCTTCCTCTCCTCTTCTCAGAAGGTGCTGATACTGTTCGTACCTCCTATTGTTCTGCTACTACTGGCAGAATTCCTTAGATTTATGCAGCTCTCTGATATGTTTATTAATTGTATCCACGGGACCAAAGTAAGAGGGCTTAATCCAACTGTAGAAAATATCTTCTTTGAAAACCCCTACAGCTAGACAATTCTATTTTTAGCGTATAGATGGGATTTTCAGTGTGAATGGTTCAGCTGGCTCACCTACCATTCTGATATATGGCTAAGTTTCCGAAGGTCTGCAATTGCTTTTCAGAAAAAGCTCCCCCGGGGAAGACTGAAATTACCTACAGCTCTCCTATATAGGAGACCCAAGAAAATGAAGCACAATTTTCCAGTGATTCATTGGATTGTGGTGCCAAAGAGACAAAAAATGATAGCAGTGGGAAAGAGATCCACCTAAATTAGTAGAAGGCACTGTGTGTTGAACTCTTAGGAGGTTACAAGAATCCCCATAATATCCTAATCCAACTTCCATTCAAATCAATGGACTAGAGTCTCATCTGCTTCAGTGTAAATAGGAGCTGCTAAGGATTAATTTACACCACTGACACAATGTCCCTTGGTGAGTCAGGGCCATACTTTCCACACCAAATTATTTTTATTGTATTCTTTTTAAATGGGGAAAGTGTTGGGGCCTCTTGTAAACCAATGGTGACCTGTATGTATAGCTGAGAGAAATGTTTTCTTGTACATTTAATTACAACTTAGGAAAATTCTCTGACCTTGCAGAATGCTGATACCACTGAATCATCCATGCCCTACATTTATCCTCTTCTTTTGGCTGCATCATTTTTAATACTTCTAATCAAGGCAGCACTAATTGGTGAAATGTACCTTGATGAATTGGCTTTTTCTTAGATCACATTACTGTATTTGACTGTGGTCCTCTGAAGCAAAAGAAGTTGTATTACACTTTTTCTTTGCTGTCAATAATACATGAACATCTTGAATTCAGATGGGTCTGTGTCAGTCATGAAGATTCTGGAATCCTGGTGAGGAACTTCACTTTCTAGAAATTGAAATACAAGTTTGCCTGAAGGAAAAAGCTTGTTCTTGCTGAGAGAGGAATCAATGCTGGTTTGTTGCCTAATATACTAGACTTTAAGGGAGGTGAGAGCAACAAAGAATAACAGCACCAAGCAGTGAAGCAACATTATTCAGATATAAAGTATTGCAGACACTCATACTTCGGCTGAGTTTCCCCTCCTTCTTATCCTCACTTGTAAAACCTATGTCTGATATTTCTGGCTCACTTTGAAGGTAGCAAGAGATTAACACAGCTATCAGACATAGTCGTGGAGAAGATAGACTGCTTTCATTATCTGGAGTCCACAGTTAAATATTCAAGGCAAATGTTGAAAAATGACCGCTTGGTGTCTTTGCCATGTGATATGGAAAGAACATGAGAGCAGCAAGTGACTGTGCAACTCATTTTGTCAGACGAACAGACCACAGTAAGCTGAAGGTCTGTAGGGCTTGTAATGCTGGGATAAAAATAAAAAAGTTATAGTGGACAGAAAACATAGGCAAAGAGAGATCCCAAAAGGAGAGAGTCACATGAATGAACCAGATGATAAAACTAATGATTAGAAGAATCACAGAGCACTTCTAAGTCCAGCTATTATTTTCAAGATAATAACAGTACCAAAAATATTGCCCACCTTCATCTAAATGTTATAATAGTAATAGCACTAGTTGTTTACATTGAGATAGGTCCTCTCAGCCAGAAGGATTTGAACACTGTTTACTAGCTGTGGGTCTCATTCTGCTCATATTTCTCAGGCAAACCCGTCATTAACTTCATTGTAGGAATGTAGAATCAAGCCCTATATGTTGTGGATAGGCATCACTTCACCTACCATTAAAATACACCCACCTCTGAGGTGCTTACATCTCAATCTGCCATGGCTCAAGTGTACAGTGCAATGTGTGGCAAAGACACAAAATGTGGGACACGATATGTTCATACAGGAAATTTAAATACTGTGCAATTTATTCATTCAGTGTAAATGACTCTCTCCATAACTTCAGGTTTCTGATTCTGTATTTCTGACATAGCTAATCTTCAAACAAAAATGAGGGGGCACCAAATTTGTGTGGAATATACGTAACTCGGAGACTAAAATGAGTGACGTTCCTTGACATGAGGGATATCTGAATGGTATGTTGAGATGAAATACAGCAACTGTTTAACAGTTTGCATCAACACTTCACAACACTTTGGGACAAGCAGTGAATAATTTCTTCGTCAGTTGAAACTACTGGGGGACTTCATATGAGCAGAAGACTCGGAACAATACCCCAACTCCTGTACAAAGTGCCATGGAAACTTTTATAGCCACAGATGGTCCAGAACTGAATTTTATGTCTCAGATGAAAGATGACAGCATCACCACCAGTACGACGCCGTTGAGTCGTTAATGCACAAATGTCAGAGAGCAGCAAGCTAACTATCTCAGAGAATATTTCCAGAGCTTGGGGAGATGCAGAAGGACAATTGCTTCTAAATGCAGCCTAACCTCTTCTGCCACATAAGTTATCCTTGTGTAGTGTGATGTCTACTGGGGAAGCTTTGTTTATTTTATGAGATAAATACTACTGCCCTGGGCCTAGGATTCAGCACATTTTTAACTATACCTGGAACTTCTTTACTTTGGGGTTACCCACTTTTTTGGATGTGGGGGCAGCAAATATCCCCCTGGCCCAGGTACATAAACATCCCTTTGGTATGATTTAAAAAAAAATATCTTGATATTTTTTAGATCTACAGCTAGATACCATCCAAAAGAGAGAGATTGTTCAGCTTTAGATAAAATATGTATTGCTAAAAGTAATTCTGTCACACAGCTGTAGGTCTGTCTTACTGTAAGTCTCATTTCTTTATTTTTTAAATCTTACTATGTAGGTTTACATGTATTTTCTGGCCACATTCTCTGTAAAACAGATGGTATATGTCTTGATAATTGATCTGTCCTGAAGTGGCAGTGCAGAACACTTTCATTGTAGTAAAAAAAAAATGTTTAGAAAACTCTTGAGCTTAGCCTTTTGTATACAAAATTGACTTTTTGTGTAGTTTAGTTTTATCTTTGCTTAAACTAGTATTGATCAAACTATCAAAGATTGTATTAGGGTTTGAACAGCTGGTCTGGAAGCACCACCAAGAATGATGTTGTGCATCTAAATGGCAAAATCAAACCCAATCTTGTTGAATATCAATGTTTAAACTACTTTTAAACTTGATTATTTTTCTGACCTTGTTCAAGACAAAAGGACGGTTCCAAATAATTCTGTACTTTCTTTTCACTGTTAGCTATTTTTAGTAGTACAAACCTTTTGCCACTACTTTCTACTCCCAGTCAGTGAAAGCAGTTTCCTCTCCCCAAAAAAGACCTATAACATTTCCTGATTGATTTTTCGTGTTTTTAATCCATCCAATAATTTACTTAAAGCATGAAATTTGAAATTACAATTTTTAAGGCTACTGAGATTATCCCATTCTAGATCTTTTTCTGTTTTTTTTTTTTAATGTTTTATGTTTAATCTAGGAATGGATAAATTTCAGGATATTGTAACTCCCACCCCAGAAAGATTTTGATTATGGGAATATAATATGAAAGGACACAAATACACCCGTGCTTCCTCTCAGGAATCTGTATGATGTGGATTATGTGAACTGATGTGATATGCAAGGAGCTCCCTTTAAAAATTTACACTGTATTATTTTCTTTCACTTCCCTTCTTTGGAACTCATTTCATTTGAGATGCCTACAAAGCACTTGACAATGGCTAGGCCGCTGAGACTGCTGCTTAGTATGCTAATCCTCCATTGCTGTCACCTTGCAGGTCCAGTCTGTTTGTTGTGTCTTCTTGTTGGCTCTCATCCTATATTAAATTGTAAGGTCTTTGGGGCAGGGATCATCCTGTTATGTATTTTATAGCATTTAGCAGAATGGTTGGGCCTCTAGGTGTTGTTAAAATGCAAAGCATAATAATAATAATAAATAATGTCTTCCATCCAAGATTCGTTCAGAAAGGTGGAAATTCAATGTTTTCTGCTTCTTCTGTGGCTGCCAGATCATTCACAATCCCTAGACTGACTCTGGAAACAGCTACAAACCGACTATTTCAAAACTGAACGGCTGAGCTTAACACAGATCTAATCTTTAGCTCATTTATCCAAACTGATAATATTGCTGAAGGTAATAGGGTATAGCCCTTACCTTTTACCCCATCCTTAATGGAAAAGGTGTCTATAAATCTCTTCATGCTGTCTTCATGAGGCAGGATGCATGATGCCTATGAATCTTTATGGTTGTCAAGAAAGGCTCCTAAGAGGTTTGTACATGCTGCATTTCCATCACAGACTGGACCTGGTGCTGAATATGGTTGAAACCAGGAAATGGATCTATGGCACTGGGTCTGATTTTCCTTGCATAGCCACTTACACCTCTGCAAAATCAGTACGAATGGATGTAAAATGATACTGCTGGTGAAGTGAATAGACAATTCTGATTTGGTAGCATTATACACCCACTTTGTGCAGGAGTAAATGCCTGCACAAGATGCAAAGCAGCAGAGAATCAAAGTACTGTTTGTCTACGTGAAAAAATTACAGCATTTTTTCAATATGAGCATGCATATTTATGCACAAATGTATCTTTAACTGCATACCTCTCTTACATAAAATTATGACTGTGCAGGCTATTAGGGCATTGTTTAAATATAAAAAATAACTATTTATAGATGGTGTGATCATTGCAATTGCACATTAAAGGTGAAGTTTCACACATGGTTTTGAAAAACCTTGCCAGGAATATAGTCAGAGTTTAGTAATGTCCTGTGGCTTGAAATGAATCGGTGGTCTTAGTTCATTTCTCTCCTGACAAGTGTCCATGGCCAAACCACCATGTTGATGATGTCAAGCTAGAGAAAAAGAGGCTTAGGACTCAATTTGCATGGAGAATGAACTGTCCCTTCAAACTGCTGCACTCCCTCCATAATAGGGAAGAGATACATGGACTTAGCTGAATAAATTTGAGTTGAATCTGTAGCCAATCTGATTCTGAGAGGTTACTGAGTTCTAGGAGAACCATTTAAAACATTCTACAGAAAGCAGGAAATACACAGTAATTACCATTCCAGATGAGACCAGTGTCCTACCTCTGACAATGGCTAATTCCAGATGCTTCAGAGGAAGTGCCATGAATCCTTGTATGGGACAATTGGGAAATATGTCCTTAGTGGAAGTTGCTTGCTGATCTCAGGCAGTTAATGAGTGGTATATGCTTTGATACATCCCTTCTATACTGTTTATTCTCTCTCATATATATCTCTGGATGTTCTTATTGACCATATACATGTCTAACTCTTTCAAAAATCCTTCTTAGCTCTTGGACTCTGTGGTATCTTGTGGCTGTAAGTTCCACATGCTAACTGTGTAAAATATATTAATAGGTTTTAAATGTATTGCCTTTTTAATTCAGTGGATCCCCTCTTATTCTTGTAACAGAAGGCAGGATGACTAGGACCCTCAAATTTAACTTCATTATATGATTCATTATTTTCGATATCTCTGTCATCTCCTCTCTTACTTTGCCTCTTCTCTGAACTAAGAGAAATCTTTCCAGTTTCTCCTCATTTGCAAGGTTTTTTTGGAGGCCTTTAATTTCCATTATATGTGTCTCATTCTGGGATCTATTTCTACAATGTCTTTTTTTTTTTGACAAGAGAGACTAGAACTAAGCTTAGAGCCAAATTGGAAGGCAGGTCTTCAGTGTATATAGTGGCATGACCACAGTTTCAGTGTCATGGTATTATCCATGCCATTGCCATTCATGCATTGTCATATTTTGTTTGCTTTTTTGACCACAGCTGCATATTGAGGTTTTCACTGAGTTGTCCACAGTGACGCCCTGGGGAAAGATTTTCAAAAATGCCTAATTCCCATTTTCACAATGAATTTAGACACTTTAGAAGCTAAATCCCTTTGACTTTCAATTACACTTAGACTCCTAACTCTATATGTCACTTTTGAAAATGGGATTTAGGCACTTGGATAAGTTCACCATGAGTGTTTATAGTCCGTTTAGAAGCCAGCAATGTGTTCAGGTAGTTCTAATTATTTCTTCTGATGTGCAGTAATTGTGCTGTATTTGCCAAGAAGGAATTTCATGTGCCCTCTAATTTGACTGGGTCCCTCTGGAATTCTTCACATTCTTTTCTAATCTTGACTTCTCCTAAATAATCTGATCGTGTTTTAAACTCTGTCAGATGCATATATTGATACATTTTGATTTAAAAAATTGGTATCATATTCTATGGACCAAGTCCTAGCACAGAGGGACTAATTGGCTTGTCATTTACTCCAGATTAGGTCCAGAATAATTGTAGTCAGATTACTAGAATTAGTTTGGTTGGATTGACAGAAAGATTTGTTCCAAATTTCTCAGCTTCTTAGGGCCAGATTTTAGATCCCTTACTCATACTGATAAGCATTTACACAAGCAGACCCTTTGATTTCCATGGAACTACTTCAGTGAATAAATGATCTCCAGTGTGGGGCTCATAATCTAGCCATGTAATAAATAGACTTATAGAAGAAATTAATAACGTATAGATATATATCCTGAGAGAACTAGCAAAAAACCTTGAAACAGCTTAAATATTCTTTAGTATAGTGGAAATGATTAAATCATTACATGTGAGAAACTGTAACTCTGGCTTTTTGGAGTGAGAAAAACTTAAATCTCTCAGCTGAGAAACGTACAAGGTCTTAGAAGAGATTTGGAGAGATTTTAGACTCGAATCTCCCATATAAACTCAGGCAAGGCTGACTTTCAGCTGAAAACTGGGTCAGGGCAAGAAGAGTGGTATTAATTACAGCTAAAATCTCTGGAGAACCAGTCTACAAAGCTACAGATATAAAGATAAGAAATTCAACTGAATTGAAAGCCCTGATTTATACTTCTGCAAATTGTAAAACAGATTAAAAAAAATTTTTAATGTAGCTCGGAAACTTGCAAAAACAATGGATTAAAATGCAGCCAGAGCACTTAGACCAACTCCTGGTGAGAATCACATGAATGTTGACTTATTTCTGATTATTTTCAATCAGCAGGTTTATGTTCTGCTGCTACTGATATAATGGGAGGAAAGTACAAACCTAATCCACTGAAATCGTAATCTTTTTAATAACACAGTAAAATGTCTCTCTAACTAGAAAGCCAGGGGAAGGCCCTTACCCATTGCATAGTATGCTTATTTGGTCTGTTCTGCAGCAATCTGTGCTCATGTCCTGTAGCTCTTTATTACAGTGGTTATTTATTGTTAGAAAGCCCTGGGCCAGATCTTAGCCGGTGTAAATAGGCGCAGCTCCATTGATTGCAACAGAGTTATGTCTGTTTATTTACATCAGCTGAAGTCTGGCCTTATATTTCAAACTAAAAATGCTTAGGTAGTGAACTTGCTCAATAGATACCAGGCAGCAGATTTATCAGTGCAAAATCCATAGCCACTCTGAAACCCAATGGATTGGGATATCTGATATTAGGTTTGTCTGATAACTTACCTGGGTTTTCCAGTAACGCTTGATTCATTGCCTCATTCTATTGCTCTTTATTAGATAGGTAAGACTACAACAGATATGTACATGGAAAGATAAGCGGACACAAGAATCAGCAGAATTAATTTGTCACCCATGTCATGGAGTTCAGATTTGGATCTGCATTTCTCCCAAAGCTCTGGGAGAAACTAAGGACAATGGCTGCTCACAACAGGTCCTGGCCAGCCACACAAAATTTCAATCCCACAGATACTGCTGCAAAAATGAACTATGGTACCTCTGGAGCCTTACATGTCACCCATCCTGCTGGAGACTTCCTGACAGGCAGGGTGAATTCCATTGATTCACACTGAGTTGTTTTATGTATGTATGTATTTTATTTTTAAGTACACTTGCTTGGAGATCAGTGGAATTTTAAGGCTCCAGGACTGTGGATAATCAAATATACAAACAAGAGAATAATTTAGTCAATGACAATGCTGAAGTGAGTAAAAGGTACAGATTTGTGTAAGTGTTTTCATGTTGTAGGGCCTAAACCTGCAGTGAAGGACACTTTAGCCAACTGAAATTTACAGGGGACATTTACGTAACAGGATTCTGTAAGAAGGCAATGGAGAACTCATATGGTGAGAGCAGGAATTTCCTTGTATTGTTCGCAATAAAGACACTGGACCAATCCCTCAGATAGTGTAAAGCAATGTATCTCCATTGACATTAATGGAGCTACATCGATTTACACCAGCTAGGGAACTGCCGCAGAATTTTAGTTCAAGGAACAAATAATTGGAATAAAACACATGCTTAATATTAAGGGAAAAGTCTGTTTGTGGTCAATGTACTGGAGAAGGGTTTCACCTTCATATAAAAATTGACCCCAGAGTAGCGGCAAAAGAATACACAGCAGAGATTGCTACTCTTATGTCACTATACATGGGGTTTGTTCCACTACATTTGCCTCGAAATGATCTGAGAATCAGAAATCTTATATCCATATTTAAGTGCCTTTTCCCAAAATAGGTCTATAATCCCTAGCTTTAGTAAGGAAAACATGCAAATGTTTGTCAAGGGGACCACTTTAGTAAACTGAATTTACTAAAGATTTAACGGAGCAGAGCAGCACCTGCTGGTCTAATATTTCATTAATATTAATCATGCAGCATGGGGGAATCTACTTAACGACTAGTTTGCTGTGTGCCTGCACTCAAACTAAATATAACTTTTTTTTTTTTTTTTTTGGTTCTTTGCTACAAGAACACTATATGTTTTGGTAATCATTGTCTCATTATGTTTGGATTGGTATCCAATAAACTGTTTGATACGAGGTATGACTGATAAAACAGGAATATTTAACAACTTTAATTTTGGTGGAAAGATAGAACTTTTGCTATGATTTAAATTTATCTTTCGAGACACCAATATAAGAGGACAGGTTGTGCAGCTAAGATTTTGACAAGAAGTCAATTGTCAGACTTGGGGTCAAGCTTTAAAGTTATCTGAGAACATTTTCTTTAAATAAAGTTGGGAAATTTATGTGCAAAATCTCTGGCTAATGCAGTGAAGGATGTTTTAAGACACTGGACAAAATAACAAGAGATCTAGGTTTTGTTCGTGGCTTTATCCCAGATTTCCTCTGTGATCTCAGTCAAATCACTTAATCTCTCTGTGCTACATGGAGATACTTCCTTTCTACTATGCTGTGGCTGTCTTGTCTTTTTAGAATGTAAGCCCTTTGGAGCAGGGACTCTTTCACTATATATTTGTATGTCTAGTTCAAGGAGTCCCTAATCTTGGGTGGAGCCTCCAAGTGCTATTGTAGGACTAAGGAACTATAAGACAAGGGCTAACAAGTCAAGAACTCAAGACAAGATATTAAAAATCCCATATCAACCATTTCAGTGAGGGTGAATTAGAATAACTGGGAAGAAAACAGGGCTCAATTATGTAAATTTAGTAAAATGGAAAATTCTGTATTCTGTTACTTAAATGTAGCTTCAAAAACTGCCCATAAGTTGTTACATTTGTACCTCGGTGTTAAATAATTTTTCTAAAGAATAAAAAAAAAACCAGAAACCCTTGAAACTTCTGAAACTCCCTTCTACAAAAAAGCTAAGAAATGTCTTGACTCAACCAATAACCCTGCAAGCTAAAATGCCTATATTGCATAAGCATGCAGATAGAAAAAAGGTGTAAATATGAACATCAGAATATGGACTGGTGAGATACTGTATATGGATATCCATGTGGGTATCAGATGGCTGAATTATTCAAGTGAGTCACGTAGGCCATGGTGACAGGGTGCTGGGCAGAGACTGCTGAGCCAGCCCTCTGTCACTCCAGCTCTAATTAAGGGAGGCAAATTGGAGCTGGCTAGAGACCACCTGTACCTGACTGACAAATGGGAAACAGCTGCCAGCCCAATCAGCCTGGGGCTATATACAGGCCCCGGGGGACACTGGAGAGTGGAAGTTCTTCTCTCTTGGCTGCAAAGGCTGGGCAGTCGTTCAGACTGTAAACACCTGTGCTGTATATGGTGAGAAGGTGGTGGGATTTCACAGTGAAAATAAACTGCACAGGTGATTGCTGAGCCGGAAGGTCTCTGAGTGGTGTTTGGAGCAGAGCAGAGGCAGGAGCAAAGGGGGCCCTACTGTGCCATGGTACAGCCATCTTATACTCCTACTGATACAACCTTTATGTAATACCACATCATCCTGTATGTGTGTAAAAATAGATTGGGGGACACATGTTTTAGGAGGTCAACTGAACTATGGGAGCACACCTTTCTACTCAGAATTTGAATAACAGAGAAATTGTGATGAGTAAAGGCCTCAATATTACGGTAACTGCTGATCTAACTGATTAACATTCCTTCCTCAGTACTCCCCCCACCCCAAGTTTATAAGATTCTGGATTTTCTTGACTTTAAAATGATATAAAGAAAACATTTTCTGATTTTTTATTTTATTTTTATTTTTAGAAAAATGGTTGTACTCTCTCTTGTGAATTTCCTCATTGATTTTTGTCAATTGCTCTCCATGTTCCTGCAACTTTGAGATGGATTACGTGTGTGTCCTTGAAACTGCTGGTGTTGATGGGAATTTGTGAGCTGTGCATTATAAAAAAAACTTCATGTTATCTCCCTCTAGAGCAACACTTTATACTGATAATGACAGTGCAGAAAACAAAGGGTTTATCAGCCTGAAAACCTTTTCATAAACAAATCAGAGTATTCTCCTTGTCTCCCTGTATTTCTCCAGACTTCCTTTTCTCATCATGCTCCCTACTTCATTGAATTCCATTCTTACTGTCCTTCCTTTTGTCATCTTTTATTATTCTATTTCAGTTACTGCTCCCTGTTTCCACAGCATTTCTTCCCATTTTTCTCCCTCTTCTCTTGTAATGTTAGATCTCCTCTCTTTTGTGTTCTAACTTCTCTTCCATTTCCCTCCTCTTCTTGTTTTGATTCCTTTGCATTGATTTCCTGTTGGTCAGCAGGCTCTTTGCACCTGTCTAGTAGAAACTTTAGATCCTCCTGTAATCACATAAGAATGTATTTGTGTGTGTGTGTGGACACACACACAAAGAATCACATATATATATATACACACACACACACACACAGTCGTCTCACTTTAAATGTTTCTTTCAGTTTGAGAGATGACCCTTTCTACTTGAGCCCCCATTTTAAGTGTAGGAAATATTTCTAAAAATCAGTGTAAGCTTTAAAACTAGTAGCAATGTTTTAGTACAGTTGTGTATATATCTGATAATGTATCAATAAATATAGTTACTTATACCCTAGCCCTCTGCCCACCCAAATAATTGAGCTCTGCACAGCAACTAAAAAGGCGGTCCAAATCCACACATGACTGCTACCAAAGACAAAATTTAGCAGAAAGCTTAAAAAGTACTGGGCAGGAGTCTCGCTGCTCTCAAGAACCAAACTCAAGGTGGTCACTGGGATTTGTGGTTCCTGTGACAACCTGCGAGGCCTTTCTCATAGCCACCAGTGATGGCATTGTAGTGTTAGTTGGTAGATGTAGATGTTAGTTGTAGTGTTAGATGGGTTTTTTTTTCTTCTTCTTCTTGAGATCTCTAAGACTACTTCTCCCCATTTTGTCCCCCTTGCTTTTCTTCCAAGGTCACAGTCCTTTCCTTTGCACACCACCCAGAGCTTTCCAGCATTTCTCCTTGTGCTGCGTGGGGGAGGGTAGGAGATTATTCGAGTCCATCAACGGTAGAGCATGCTGAACTAAAGAGCTACTTCCTTGGGATGAGAATTAATTGCATGACCAGTATACTCCCAAAGCAATATCATTATTTCGAGCTGCAAAGCAGGTCATTCCTCTTGTACTAAGCAGATGGGCTGAAATAAACAGAATCTGATTTGACTGGGGGTTTTATTGCTCCAACTAGGTGTCCAAGATCTATGTTGGGGAGAGCATGAACTTGGGCTGAATTATTTGTTCTGTTAGATTATTATTTTTTTGTAGAGGCTAACTAGAAATTTTCAGATGCCAGCTCTATTAACGTATGATAGGACATATGTAACATATGATAGGATAAGTATTGTATCGGCTTATAAGCAGTCTATGGCATGTAATGGATTTGCAGTTAATTTTTGTACTCTGTCGTGTTTAAGCAATAAAGTCACCTCCTATTAAACCAAATGTGATTGGGTGAAATAGTAATTCATCTTATTTTTTAAGTGATGAAGTTCTATTGTGTGGGAGCTTCTTCATTCATCAAAAGGTTCAAACACCTAGTGAGAACTATAACACTTCTTCCTATGGTGCATCAAGGGTGAAATTTATTCCTCTGAACTCATTGTAACTCTCGGCTAGAATTAGAAATGAGCAAGAATTAAAATGATCTCCCACTATACATAAATTAATCTCATAGCTGACCTCTCGTGTTAACCATTTATGCAGCAAAATTAATCTTTAATTGAGAGTCTAATTTTTATAGTATACAAACTCCCCTCCCCTGCTACACACAAAACAAATGGGATCTGTCATAGATTTTATGTAATTCTAGTTAGCAACTCTTTCAAGCATTCCTTGCCAACATGGTGTAGTTATTACATAGTCCTGCCTTGAGTGTAGGAAACTGGACTAGATGACCTACTGAAGTCCCTTTCAATTCTACACTTCTAAGATTCTATAATCTATACCCCCAGTCCTCTGGTCTCAGGTAATTTGAGTTCAATTGCTGATTCCTCCACTAACTTTCCTTGTGATCTTGAGCAAGCCAATAAGGGCAACATTGTCAAAAGCACCCGGTACTGTTTTCAAAACTGACATAGGCACTTAGGAGCTTATGACATAGACACACAGGTGCGGAAATTTTAAAAGCACCTAAGGGTCCAACTCCAATTGACTTCAAGGGGATCCAGGCACCTTGCTGATTTGAAAATCCTGCAAGGCACCTATCTGCATCTCTAGGTGACTAAATACCTTTAAAAATCTGACCCTAAGGAGCTTTTTGAAAATGGGACTTAAGCTCCTAAGTCATTTATGCATTGTGCATCAGTTTCCCATTTGTAAAAATGTTTAACAAATAATAAAACAGATTGTATCACTTCCCTGATAGATTATGCCATTGTCCTTGGGTATCTGTACCCATTGTAGGAGAATTGTCACTAATTTAAGATTCAATCCTGCAAGATGCTGAGCGCTTTTGCCCCAATCCAGTAAAGTGCATAAGCATATGCTTAATTTGAAACATGAGTAGTTCTATTGATTTTAATGGGATTACTGATGTACTTAAGCAATCTTTGCAGGATCAGGCCCTTTATACTTAAATTAAAATGCTTATCCATCAGCAGTAGATGGATTATCTGGAAAAAAAATAAGATTTTTATGGTCAGCAGTATAGCAGTCTCTTTAAAACAAGCAAAATAACAACTCTTGTCCCCCCCCCCCCAAAAAATAAAATAAAACAAAATCAAAGATTTCTGCTGTTTTTAACTGTTCTCTCTCTCCATTCCAACTTACTGGAAAGGAGATGATCTTAGCATACACAATTATTTCTGCCCCACGGAGAAAGCGTTGCTGAATCAATGAAACTGAAAATAAATAAATAAAAGCTACCTTTGTCTTGGAATACAGCCCTTTAATAACGTTCCCTACCAAATGTGTGGGTCCTGATTCAGAGCTGGATGTCTGCCCAGCTTTGTACCAATCACATATGAAATCCAAAGGAAATGTATTGATTCAAGTTTTTAACAAAAGAGCCTTTGGGGGAAACTAAAGTAAACATCAGTTTTTAATTACTATTGAGGTACTGAAGACAGTGAATCAAAGAATGAGTTTGTTTCCAAAGTGTTATCATAGAAAATGCAGTAAGCATGAGTTTCTGAGACAACATGAATGTCCTGTAGTCCTTGAAAGCACAAACACAACAGTGCTTTATCCCTGTATCCTTGGCTGTACAGCCCAATCTAATCTCTGTAGAAATGAAATCCCTATCCAGGAAGCAGAGATGGTGTATCATAATCCAAATCTGAGAGAGGGGTTCCCGACACATGTTAAATGAGAAGTCAAACAGCTCCCTTGAGAAAGGGTTGACTGAAACCTTGGGAGCAGCAGGCTGGGTAACTGCAGAAAGCCAAAGGAGCCTCATGCTTGAAGATGGTACTGATGGAGCTTGAAAAAAGTATTGAACTCAGATAGGTGGAGAAGGTAATTTCTAAACAGCTGCTTATGATTATAATTATGGTGCTATTTTGGCAGCTCAGAACACTGAAACAATTAGACACAACTACAGCAAAAGGGAGTGAAGGAAGGAGAAAGAACAATCCCATGCTATTTATTTACTGATAATGGGAATAATTTTTTTTCTTGAGAGTCTGTTTAGGTTTTCATTAAATCTGAGTCCTCTCTCTCAGGTGTGGATTACTATATACTTAGAAGCAGCTCTGCCACTTGGAATAGACTCTCATTTCCATGGAAATTAAAACCAGATCTCATACCCAGGATTAAAGTAGAACTACATCTTTGTTTCAAAGGCTGCTACAAGAAATTAGCCTCATACAAAGGTGTATTTCAGAACTTTTATGTTAATTGCATTTTCAGTTGATGACTGTGACAATGAACTGTATTTTGGAAAAATATTGCTGTATAATGTATTTGGTTCACTATCAGAATTTGCTCTCTGGTAATTACAATTGGGTCCCCTTCCACCTTCCCAGTCTTCTTGCACTTTTACTAAACATATTTGAGATCACTTCTCTACCTCCCCTTGTCCAAAATTACATGCAATTATTGCCAGTATGGTAGTTTTGCCTTTTAATACTTGGATTTTAAGTCATTTAATCAATGGCTAAATTTCAGCGTGGTTCGAGGGGTGAACTAAGGTGCTGGTGTAGGCCGAGTATTGTGTATTTGTGATCTGGAAAATATTTTTAACCGTGACATGGCAAAAATTGGAAATGAAACAAATTTATTTAGGATAGTCAAGACTAGAGAGGAATGTGAGGAATTTCACATACAAAAAATGTGAAAAAAAACTGGGTGAATGGGATACATGATAGCAAATTAAATTCAGTGTTGAAAAAAGACAAGATAATGCAAATTGGAAAGCATAATTCTGAAGTACTCAGACCCATTGATGGGTTCTAATGTAACAGTAACCACTCAGGAAAAAAAACACATGGATGTCATTATAGACACCACAGTAATGACTTCTGGTCCATGTGCAATGGTGGTCAAAGAAACAAACACAATATTTGGGTGCATTAGGAATGGCATAGAAAATAATACTGAAACTGTGTCACAGAATTGATATATAGCTTTGAAAGAGTGATGTGTGTGCGATATGAAGCCATCCTGGAGGCACTGGCCATCTTCTTTGGAGCTGGTTTAAGGGAAAATGGGTCAACTCTTGCCTTTCCACCACTGGGTGGTCCCTGGAAATCCTCTGTTTAAGGGGCACTGGTATTGGGCAGAGACTAACAGGACACTTCCTGTAAAAGGTTGCCCATAAATTCCAGGTCTGAACACACCCAACACTCTGAAGTTTGGCTTCAGATCTCAATCCAAACTTTGCATCTCTCTCCTAGATCTAAAGTTGTGCACATAGCCACAAGATTTCAACTCCTTTGAACAGCTCCTCCCGCTGTGTCCCACCACACACACGTATGCATTTGAGGTACCTAAATATCTCTCTCAATTTTGGATTTCCATTGGTGGAAGTAAGTGATGAATTTGGCCAAGAGTCCAGTTACTTTAACTGAAATCAGCAAAGTCCCTCTGGATTTATACTGAGGGTGATGAGAGCAAAATGTGGCTCTTTTTTGGAGCCACATTTTCAAAAAGAGTCTCCCAAACAATTGCCTGAAAAATTAGTGCACACAAACCTCTCCTTTCCATGTACAAATAAGAAGTTGTAACCTGGGAGTCGTTCTGAGACAGACACAGAAGCAGATGGGAAGCATGGGGAGGTCTTTCAGGCCAAGTTGCTCTGATGGCATTGGCACGTAGGGGTGAGGAAGTGGCTGCTGTATTCTAAACAGACTGGAGTTCAGATGATAGAGATGAGGTCCAAGTTACCTAGCCGTGTAACTTGGTGTAGCAAGTGACTCACCAGAGCTTTGCCAAGGTAGTGGTGAAGGCATAGAAAATACAACCCAGGCCCATCACTCAACATTTGAAATATAGGTAATAATAAAAGCACCTATTCTAGTCCACCAGATCCTGGGAAGATTATATGAACACGCCCTTCCTTATTATATTACACCCCAATATATTTTTGATAAGTGCTTATTATAGTGCGGATAATAAGTATGGTGTAAAGGTGTTGGATAATTTTTCCATTTTACCTAATTGCTACAGGATTCGCTGCTCCTGTGCTTCAATAAATGAAGAAAAACACACACACACACAACACCACATTACAGGAGAATGCAGAAAAATAAATTCTCGCTTCCCCAATGTGATGTCTGATTATGACTCAGACTGGGCCAACTCCACAAAGTGCTTGACTTTAATGGGAGTTGAGGGAGCTCAGCATTTCCCAGGAGGCATTCAGTACTTTGCAAGAGCAATCCCATTATCAGCAAACTCCAAACTAACCACAAGGGAAAGGAGATATCCAATTTCATTACCAGCTTAAAAAATTACAGTGCTTTAGGTTGGGAGGTGGATGGACTAGGCTGAAGTCATGGCAACATATTTAACCCATTAAGCATAGAAGTATTTAGAACAAAGGTTTAAACAGTGACAAACTATCTTAAATCCCTGTTGTCTTTATAGCTCGATCTTTTGCAATAAATGTGTGGCAGAATGCCAATCATATTTGTATTTATTTAAATGAGTCGCCTCATGAGTAAGGCTACGTTTTAGTCATGGATATTTTTAGTAAAAGTCACGGACAGGTCACGGGCCGTAAACAAAAATTCACGGCCCGTGACCTGTCCATGACTTTTACTATATACCCCTGACTAAAACTTGGGGCGTGAGGGGTGTCCGGGGGGCTGGCCCTGGAGGCACGATGGGTGCTGGGGGAGGGTAGCAGGGCTGGGGCAGACTCCCTACCCGGCTCCTGGGAACCGGCGACCTCTAGGTCCATGTGCTGCCTCGGCTCTGCCACAAGGCCCGGTTCTGTAGCTCCCATTGGCTGGGAACTGCGGCCAATGGGAGCTGCGGGGGCGGTGCCTGTGGGAGGAGGCAGTACGTGGAGCTGAGGGAGGGGAGTTCCTGTCACCATTCCGGGGAGCCCCCCCCAGGTAAGATGGAATCCGTGTCCTCTGTGACAAACACGGAGCCTTACTCATGAGCACCTTTCAAGGGTAAGCAAGCATCAGAATTTGTGAAAGAAAAGCGTGTGGGAAATGGCAAGAATACATTCAACCCTTATCTTTAGTAATAAGCATTTCAAGAGGGAAATCCCAGCACTTCTGGGTGGTCATCCGAGTACAGTAAATAATATACCAAATAAACAAATCTAATTTTTATAAACATGGGTCTATTTTACAACTTTGGAAAAGTGGGAGAGGAAAGAAATACCTTGAGAGCAAGCCACAAGACTGGGAATAAGATCTCTAGTCCGATCCCGACAAAGGGTACCTTTTCTGCCCTGACTGATGGATTTGTAATGGAAGACAGGGGTCAGAACTGGCAGCACTCTTCCCATATGTTAGGTATTCTTTGGGCTGGCATAATCATGGTATGATTTATATGGGAATTAGAGCACGCTATCATGTTTCTTTTTGACATTCCAGGAAAAGCGTTTTCCTTTTGGACTCTTGGATGTGCAGTGAACTCTTGCCTTTAGCTGAAGCTTTCTTCACGTTTTGTACATTTTTTGTTTGCTTTTGATGTCTCTGATTTTCTCAGGATCTGATCATCTTCTAAGTGAAAGAGAGAATCTGAATATTATTTCATGTACAACTTACAAAGGGAACCCACTAGTACTTCTCAACAGAGGAATGTGACTTATACATGCCCCCAAAGTAACCCTAGAATGAGGCCTGAAGCGAGGTTTGAAACTATCAGTAATTGCTATGGAGGACAGATACCACCTCAGTTCTGGCCCTTTAAGGCCATGCCTTCTGGGACTTGTAGTTCCCCTGAAGTAGGGTGACCAGACAGCAAATGTGAAAAATCGGGATAGGGGATGGGGGGTAATAGGAGCCTATATAAGAAAAAGACCCCAAAATTGGGACTGTCCCTATAAAATCAGGACATCTGGTCACCCTACCCTGAAGGATCATGGGATTGTAAGCTACACCAAGGCCTGCTGAGAAAGAAGGCCCAAGCCATAAAAGAGCTCACTCTTGCTCAGACAAGTGAGAGGTTGTGGTTTTGTTAAGATTTGATGTATGGGTTTGCTGAAGCAGCTGTGGAATAGGAGGGGTTTGTGTAGGCAGAGTAGCAGGCCTAGGAAAAGGCCCTAACAGGACAGTCAAAATGGTGGGAAAAGGGCCCTCAGAAGGGCTGGTGCCTGGGGTGAAATCTAGAGAATATGAGAGGTGGGGTAGGCATCTGCTTATTTGCTTCTCCAGTGATGAGATGAAAGACCAGCGGTAGGACAATAAGCTAAAGGGGCATATGTGAGAGCCTGCAAAGGCTGATGAAGTGGCCCAGAGACATACCTTGAAAAGATCCATTTGGTGGAGCACTGTTTGGGAGTCTGAACCCAGAGAGTTTTGAAGCGAAGGTTGAAAGTTGATTGGAAAGGGGAGGGCTCTCTTTGGCTTGTCTGGAGGGCTCAATTACATTAAATGAACTATAAAAACCGCTGAGGGGACTGCTGTCCTGGCTGTGCATAATGCTGGAGAGAGTAAATGATGGTGTTTCATGTTTCACTCTGCAAATCTTCCCATTGGTTTTTTTTTTTTTTGGCTTATTTTAGAAGAGAAGATAGTACTGTTAACTGTTAAGCAACCCGAGTGCTACCTTAACCAAGTACTTAGTGAATTTTCATAGCTGCATGATATCTGCAACTCATTAACTTCTCCAGCTGGGCACACAACATCATGGGATGTTCATGAAAATGTTGGCAAAAATATTTGAAGCATTACCAAGACTAGTCAATACCTTTTGTTATGTTTTGTTTTATTTTTGAAGGACACATGTCATGAGAATTAATTTGGCCATGGTAGAGTTTTCATAAAGAGAAACCACTGGTTAGAATTTCACTGATACTATAGCAATGCTCAAAGGACATAATCAGGATTGGCGGGGGGTTGACCAGTTTTGCAGAACATTCTCCTCCTCTCCCCTCCTCCCCCGCCCCCGAGTCTCAGGGGATGTTATACATTTCTGTGTACTATCCTTCATGGCATTCAACCAACACTTCTAAAAAGTCCAGAACTGATAGCAGGATGCTGTGAAGGATAGATGACAGATTTATTACTAGCTTCAAGATTTTCTATTAGGCACAACTTCTCAATCTGAGAGGGAACACATGCTGATTAAAGTAAAAAGCTTTTAGATAGGAAAAAATGAAAAAAAATATGCTACTTATTATTTTGGAAGAATTTTGGGGGTAATTAACAGGTGGGGGGTGTAAGACATCTATCACATTCTAAAATTGATTTTCTGCTTCTCTCATATGAATAGTGCATGAATAGTCTCAATAAAGCCTCAAAAGTTAAAAATTTGCCAGTAGTATAAGTAGAACTTGTAAAGAAGCAATATTTCTCTTACTGTCAATTATAGGTTGAATTGAGTCAGATTGCCTTACCATCACTGCTCTAGTTTTCCAATCTGTTTCTGCAGGAAACTTCTAATTTAACCTCCTCTTCCCCCTTCCTTTCCCCTCCTCATCCCGCTGCACCCCTCCTCTCCCCCCAATCTTGATCCTGCCATCCTTACTTCGGCAAAACTGTCAGAAGCTCAGAATGGGCGACGGGGAATGGATCACTTGATGATTACCTGTGCTGTTCATTCCCTCTGGGGCTCCCGGCATTGGCCACTGTCGGAAGACAGGATACTGAGCTAGACGGACCTTTGGTCTGACCCAATATGGCCGTTCTTATTACTGAACTCAATGGAATTATACAGGAAAGTTTAATACTGAGCAGAACTTGGCTTGAGCAATGATTGTAGGTTGTTCATCAATACTGTGTACAGTAAGACAATGCTATGAACTAAAAGGTCACCCTAAAGAAAAATGGTAGGTATTTTAAAATATCCACAAGACGAATGCAGTAGAGCTCAGGTTTGTGTGTTAGCGGTTTTCTAAACCACTCTGATTCTTTTGAATCAGATGTTAGCTTTACTTCACTGACAATGAAGTAGCAGTGAGGTCAATTTCTACAAGAGAACAAAGCCTCTGATTTTCTTTTTTCTCTTTGAATTTGAGTTAAATATACTTAGGTGGCTTAGCTTTATTCTCCATTTGATGACCTGAAACACAAGAATGATGTATTTTATTCTGCTCTTTTGAATCTTTACAGTCCTGTTCAGATCAGATTTCTCTTAAGGTGTCTAAACAATAATCTCTGTACAAACAAGTAAGTTTCACAAGGAGTCCTCTTGGGTCTTTACATACAGGATATTCTTTGCCATCTCCACCACTTTACAACAACTGCAGAAATCATTCCCGTACTGAAATGTGCTAGAGAATTGCAGTGGGACGGGGGGTTATTTTCTTATGCCAAGGAGATGCAAAAGTGATTTATACAAAGAAAGCAAAAAAGGGAGCGAAAGCAAATGGAAACTGAAGAACAATCAAGCCACAAGATTGCTCCGTGCAAGATCCTTGTGTGTCTTATTTTCCTTAAGACTGTGGTAATGACTGCAAGGCGGGTGGCATGCTGCAACCACTGTCTACTGTGCAAAACAAGCTTGCATTATTGTCGTTCTCTCCCTCTGCTCCCCAACCCCATTTCTCTGTTTTGTTCTAAACCTAGATTGTGAGCTCTCTAATCCAGGGTCTACCTTCTCATTACCATGTTTGTACAATGCCTAGCGCCGTGGGAACCGGTCTCTTGACTGGGGCCTCTGAGAGCTACAATATAAATAATTCTGAAGGTAGAAGCCCTGAACTAAAACTGTGAAATCCAGAGAAACTATATAGGTAGGAACTTGGGGCTGTATCCTTCTGGCATGGGAAACCATGTTGAAACTTGCATCAACTTCCTTTGGAACAAGACTAGGCCCTTACAATGAACAAGTTCTCCAGTGCACCTTGCCTGTATCTCATCCCTCAGATTAATCAAGGAGTCCCTGGGGAGAGGGAGAATATTTGTTAGGTTTGCGAAGACCAGATTAACCAATCAGTGGCCACTGCAAAGACAAAGTATTGTTACACACCTTAAAAGCTTGTTTTCGTTCTGCAGTTCAGTGTGACTTTGGTCATCTGTAAAACATCATGGCACTCTGGCAAACTGATCTCCCCCTACTGCTACCCCTGTTCATTTCTAAATGACCAATTCCATCAGGCACATGTACAATACAAAAGTGGGGTGAGTATATTAGAACGGCAAGCCTAAATGTTTTATCTTCCATTAGTTAATAACAGCAGTGATGACCTCAGCAGGACAGGGCACTGTCTGCAAAATTAATAACCACACAAGGGTTAGTGGCCCAAAGCGATGAACTCTCCCAGACAGTCATTAATCTGCCTTGATTATTATTACTGCACTACTGAACACAAAATCCTCCTTGCTGTATACGTAAAAACCTCCCTTCAACTCCTTTTCCCACCTCCCTGCCACCCTTAATATGACCTCTTCTCGTTCTCCTTGTTGTATAAGAACATGGGAGTAGAACTCCTAAGGTAACTGTTGTGCAAACTCTCACTTTAAACTGATGATGCGAGGCCTCTGTCCTACAAATGGTGGCCTGTTTTCCACCTATCTATGTGGAGCTTTAAGCCATTTCTTATCTTTCATAAGTACCGGTAGTCATTGTCGAGGGAAGTAGCACTGTGACTTGTGAGGCACGGCCTTTCTGAGAAGGTTATGAATGTGCCTTTTCAGTTAATTGGCTAGCAGCATCTGTCTACCAGTAAGTGTTTATACCATGTTCATTAATGTAGATTTCAAGTCTTATTTTCAGATTGGAAGTGAGAGTTTAATCTACAGTTTTTAGCTGCAAACATTTCATCCTCATCAGTATATTAGGGTCTGTATTTAGGCACCATAAGTCAGTGTGAAATACTGAAGTTGATACATCCACAACAAACTATTGCATTAACAACAAACTGCTGCCATGAATGGAAGTCTCTGAGGTAATGTAGGCCTTACATTCACATAATCTGGCCTCTTGGAGCAATGCAAACATGTGTAGAATGATAAAACTCTGAAAGCACTTCTTTTTGCTGGCTGTGGTATATAGAAACTTCTACAATCTCCACACATTAGCCTTTCTCCTCCTTTTTCATCCCTTCAGTCCATGACAGTTGTGCACATTAACCTTCAGATCTCATTTCCCTCCATTTCATCATCTTTGCTGCCAGGATTAATTTTTTAGTTGGACAATGATTAACATACCATGTGCACTGCATAACCAGCTCAAGTTTGGGTAGGTAATTAGAACCTCTCAAATCTTAGCACCTAGCTACCAGCTTGAACTTCTAAACAGCTGCAGTTCATGTGTATTTCCTTGCAGCACAGATCCCGCTGCAGAATGGATAAACCTGTAATACGTTTCAAAAAGACTGTGCCTTTGTGGAATAGAAAATATAAACTGTTGACGTGTCTGTTCTATTTTGTTTGTTTTCCCTTTGAGAAATATGTGATGCCTGGCTAAGCTTTATTGATTATTATTTTAAAAAAAACCTGTAATTAGCAATTAGAGGTGGGAGACCTTTTGGAAAATTTCACAGGAACAGCCGGACTTGGGCCAGGGGAGCTTAACAAACGTCCCTGCAGTGTCTCAGTCCCTCAGGCACTTGAAGGTGGATGTGGATGTGTGGGGGTGGAGGGAACTGAAATTGTAAAAAAAACCAACTTAAAATGAGTCCCCATTGCATCTTTTCCCTGTTCTTGGAATATATGAAATGAAGGGGAAATAAACCTATTCAAAAAGGCTACATCCATATAATCTCCCTTGTGCCAGCTAAAAAAATGAGTTTCCACTAAAAATCAGCAATAACATTTAATAAGAGGTCTCATTCTGAAGGTTACTTTGGTAGGGGCAATTCCTGTGGCTCTTACTCTTGGAGTAATTTGACATAGTTCGACATAATCATGGACTTCCATTGGTGCAATTTCCTACTTCCGCATGATCATAAGCCCTAGTGGGTTATCAATAGTAAACTTGCAAGCCTGAGAAGAGAGAAGCTGTGGCAAAGAGACAGACTCTCTACTGAATGGCTCACTATGTGTATAGTGATTATGAAATCTCATTTCATTACACTACTAATTTCCAGGGAATGAAATTATAAACAAGGTGATTACTGAATGTAATTTATGGCCCATGTAATTATATAGCGGTCAAAGCAATCACTGCAGCTGAATTGGCTTCTTCTTTTTTTCTTTTTCTCAATTTTTTTTTTAAAAAAGAATAGGTCTGCACTTTTTTCCTGGTCTACTGAGTTTGTTAATTGTCCAGAGCTGAAAATATATATATTTTTGTATTGCAAGATCAGCAACCTTCAGTTTGAGAATGTAGCTGTAGCCAGTTATAATTACCTGCGGACCTGATGGGAAATTTCGCCTATTGGGCTCAAAACCCCTTCAGGTGATGAAAAATTACTTCTCCTTTTAGCTTGCTGGTTGATAAAGAAGAGAACTTCAACTCTCTGAAAAATGCTGGCATGCTACAGCAGTAAATAAAAATACTTGTTAGACCTATTTTTTTTATTAAAAAAATCTTAACCTTATTTCCTATCAACAGTAGACAATCCAGAATGCATCAAGTAAATACCCAAAAGTCTCTATTCTCAGTCTTGTTTCAGAATGAAGATTCTGCACACTGGTTTTTGCTGGGATTATCAACCGCCTGTAAATAGCTGTGTGATTAAACGATGAATTTCAGATATCTACGTTCGATTGCTTTTCAACAAAATTCAACAGGTGCAGATAGGTGACACCATAGGATTCTTGCTATCTTTGCTGTTTGAAAAGCCCTCAGCATATTGTGGGAGATACTGCAAATAAATTAACTGATATAACTTACAGATAGAGAATGAAATAGCACTAGCACAAAATCTACTGTTTAATAACAAAACGATATATTACATTTTAAAGGACACTATCGGTAGCTAAACCTATATTTAGGTTTTTGTAAAGATAGAAGGGTGTGGGGATGTAAAATTCCATGAGAGGGTAAGGGTCACGATGGGACACTTGCCTGGCAATAAATCATGGCCTTATGTAAAGCCCCCTGGTGGTTATATAAGATGGGGCCTTATGTAAGGCCCCCTGGTGGTTATATAAGATGAGGCCTTATGTAAGGCCCCCTGGTGGTTATATAAGATGAGGCCTTATGTAAGGAATGGTTGAACCAATCGGTGTGGGGCTATACATGTGATAAACACATGATTCTCCTTCTTGTCCAATCGGTAGATGTGTGATTATAGCCTAATTGTGTTATGTAATGTTGAGAAAGACTATAAAAGAAAGCTTGTAATAAACAGAGTTCAGTTCAGCAAGAAGGATTATAAAGAAAGCTTGTAATAAACGGAGTTCGGCTTGCAACCACATTGGTCGTGTGCTTTATCCGCTCCCCATGGAACCCCACAAATGGTGACCCCGACGTGATTCAGCTGGGACACCACAAATGG
>NW_020664543.1:11158280-11276886 GCF_002925995.2 Terrapene triunguis | reverse complement strand
TGATTCAGCTGGGACACCACAAATGGTGACCCCGACGTGATTCAGCTAAGACCCCACAGAAGGGTTTTACACAACCTGATATTGGGATAGATTCTCAAATCCAATCCATCCTTTCTGCATAGTGGTGGCATATGGGAATATTCAGGCTGCAATGGGCCAGCTGACAATTTACTTAGCAAAGAGGAGAGGCTAAAGCTAGTGGCATCAACTTTTGGGCCTATTTCCCCTACACCATGGCAGAGGGGATATTTCAGGTGAGAGAAAGGCAGAGGCTTCACTCATGTTCAGCTGCTTTATGGTCCATAAGGGCTTCTCTAATTGTATGGTCTCCCAAAGTACTATAGCTCATACTGGGTCTGGTGTAGATTAGCTCAGAAAATGAGTCAGCCATACCTGATTTCTTGATGACCCTCTTCTGCACATGCAGAAGAAAATATAGCCCATTGACTAACAATTATTTTACAAAGTGATGGGGAAATTTAAATATTCTCCCGCAGTGCTGACAATCCAAACACAAAAGCAATATTGTGTGAGTGCATGAGAATTAGAAAATGACCCTGTTTTATAAATACAAAAGAAGAAATTCCCACCAGTGTAAAGACCACCCCAAGACACAGCATCAGGGAAGAGATGGATGGGTCATGTGGTGGACATTTTCACTGGTAAGTGAATTTCACTCCTAGTGAGTGAAAACTTCACTGAAAATAGTAAAAACCATCCTAAATTATACAGTGGGGAGTTCTTCCAAAGTTGTGGTATTTGGCAAAAGAGACAGATGGTTATGAGATTTCAAACTGACAAAGTCACATCCCTTCAGTTATGCCAAGTAACTTTGGTGGGGGGAGGGGACTTGACGACTCTTAAAGAAAACAGATTGTTATAATCTGCTGAGAAGTGTCTGTACTTCTCCATCACAGAGTTTTTTGTGCTTAGAAACTTTAATAGAGACAAGTTGCTGGACTAGATGGATCACTAGTCCTATCCAGTGAGGTCTATTATATGTCCTAAGGATTTTCACTATGCCCTGTAAAAAAAATCGCTCTACTCCTGAGAAAAACAAATAATAATCTCTGTGTCTTTCATTAATGTGGTTTGTATGGCCTTGCATTTGCCTTCCACCCACAAGAAAAGAGTTCCCATCTGTGTTCACTATGTGCAATGATGTCAATACTAAAGTCAATGAAATTTTAGGAGCTCCGGTCTACTATAAAAGCGTACATTTCTCGGCAGCTCAGAGAAGTTTAATGTTTTCATGAAATTGGATTTTCATAACAGTCCTACTGGATGTATTCACTTTCAAGCAGTGACCCAGGCAAACTCCTGTTTTGTGGAGAAAAAGGTTCACCATAGCGCCAGTCAGCACAACATCCCTCTGTTTTTCTTTTTAAAATGTCAATACTGCAAGTCCCCTGTAACTTCAGGCTAATCATCAGTGCTTGTACCAGATGTCATGTGAAGAAACAAGAACATTTGTTACCCATTCAAAAGAGGCTTATGGCAATGCCTTATACCTTTTCTTGTTCACCTGGTGCTTAACTCATTAACACAATGTTGAATCAACTCCATCTGCCAAGCGTGACAAAGTGGCAACTTCTTGAAAATCAGGACTGGCTCAAATTATTGATGAGCCTCCACTCCATAAACATGCTTATCTTTTCAGTCCTGAACTTTCTGTAGATCAAATTCCAGCTACAGAATAATGGTGGCTTTATGGGCTGTCATCCTCATGAGCCCTGCCTCCAGGGCATGTTCAACTCCTTCCTCTTGCTGATCTGTGTCTGAAATATTTACATTGGAACATTTAGACATTTTTGTTTGTGCTGGTCTCTTTATGATTACTCTTTCAGCTTGTTCTTTAGGTACCTTACATGAAGATGGCTTTTGTGCTTCGAGGGTGAAATTCACTGCCGTGCAGAGTACCAGCACAAGGACTATACAATATGTAAATCCCTCTTAAACCCTCAAAATAGAATCATAGACTCACAGACATTTAGGACTGGAAGGGACCTCAAGAGGTCATCTAGTCCAGGCCCTCATGTTGGTATACGTAGACCATCCCTGACAGGTGTTTGTATATCCTGTTCATAAACCTCCAATGATGGGGATTCAGCAACTTCCCTTAGCATCCTATTCCAAAACTAAACTATCCTTATAGTTAGAAAGTTTTTTCTAATATCTGATCTAAATCTCACCTGCAGATTAAGATGATTACTTCTAGTCCTACCTTCAGTGGACATGGAGAGCAACTGAGCACTGTCCTCTTTATAACAACCCTTAACATATATGAAGACTGTTACCAGCTCCACACTCAGTCTTCTTTTCTCAAGCCTAAACATGCCCAGTTTTTAACCATTCTTCATAGGTTTGGTTTTCTAAACCTCATCACTTTTGTTCTCTTCTGGACTCTCTCCAATTTAACATCTTTCTTAAAGTATGGTGCCCAAAACTGGACATGGTACGCCAGCTGAGGCCTTACTAGTGCCAAGTAGAGCAGGAGAATGATTCTAGATATGACACTTCTGCTAATATACCCCAGGATATTAGCCTTTCCCCCACAACTGCATTATATTGTTGTCTCATGTTCAATATGTGATCCACTATAACCCCCACCTCCAGTCATTTTCTGGAGAATTACTGCTTTGCCAGTTAACTCGCCTTTTGTATTTGTGCCTTTGGTATTTTTCCTTCCTAAATGTCATACTTTGCACTTGTCTATATTGAATTTCATCTTGTCAATTTCAGACAAATTATCCAATTTGTCAAGGTCATTTTGAATTATAACAGCATACTCCAAAGTACTTGTGCCTCCCGCCAGCTTGGTGTCATCTGCAAATTTTATATGCATACTGTGATGGGATGGCTCACACACACAAGGTCTGAGTAGGTAAAAAGGGCCAATTAACCCCTGACAGGCTGCACTGGGAGGAGAGTCAGGGTTGATAAACTCTAATTGATGATGAAGCCCAGCTGGACAGGGGCAGTGTGAGCTATTAAAAAAAAACCAGGAACTAACAAGTAAGAGGGGGCTGCAGGGAGGATATCTACAGTCACTTCCTAGGGAAAAGGGGAGTTGGTGGCCTAGGATGGGAAGTAAGCCCTGGGATCCTTCTTGGGAATACAGGCTCTGGCAAGAACCTGAGAGGGGGTGAAATGGTAACCCAGGCTGGGGCCAGAAGAAAGGAACGGAAAAGCCTAGGGAAACAGCAACAAGGACAGAGCTTGAGCACACCATGGTTGCTGGGTATAGGGTCACTGGGATGGAACTTAAAGTAGTGGGTGGGCTTGGGTTCCCTTACCAGCCACCGGGAAAGTGGTATTTGGACTGGAAAACTACCTGACATGGCACATAGACAGCTTCTTCCGTGGGATCCTGATGCCATGGAAGGGGAGGACTAAATAATGACTTAGCTAGAGGGTTGAGTCATGCAGAGGGAGTAACCTGGTTACAGAGAGAGAGAGACCTGCCCAGGGTGAGCAACTGAAGGATGGGGTGATCCGAGTGGTTGAGAGTTAATCCCCAGATGCACCATAAGGAGATGAGTAGTGAACCCTATGATACAGATGCTCCAACAGTTATCCAAGTCATTAATGAAAATATTAAATAGCACTAGACCTGGGTCAAATCACTGTGGGACCACACTAGATACATTTCCCCCCCCTCCTAATTTGACAGTGGTTGAGTATAGTTTTTCAATCACTTGTGCGCCCACCTTATAGTAATTTATCTAGACCATATTTACCTACTTTGCTTATGAGAATTCATGTGGGACTTTTCAAAAGCTATATTAAAATCTAGATATCATGTCTACAGTTTTCCCTCCCCTCCATTAAGCCTGTCATAAAAGGAAACTAAATTGGTTTGTCATGACTTGTTTTTGCCAAATGCATGTTAGCTATTACTTACTACCCTCTAAGTGCTTACAGACCAATTGCATAATAATTTGTTCTAGTGTCTTTCCAGGTAATGAAGTTAGGCTGACTGGTCTATAATTCCCTTTTTTTAAAGATAAGTACTATGTTTGCCCTTCTCCAGTTCTCTGGGACCTTGCCTGTCCTCCATGAGTTCTTGGAGATAACTGCTAATGGTGGTGAAGTTGCTTCAGCTAATTCCTTAAGTACCCTAGGGTGAATTTCATCAGGCGTTGTCAACTTGAATACATCTAACTTATCTACATGCTCTTTAACCACTTCTTTCCCTATTTTGGCTTGTGTTCCTTCCCTTAGTGTTACTTAACATGACTAATACCCAGGCACAATTAACTTCTTTATTAAAGACTGAAGTGAAAGAGGCACTAAACACCTCAGCCTTCTTGGTGTTCTCCGTTATTAGTGCTCTTCCCTTGCTAAGTAGTGGACTTACAGTTTCCTTCATCCTTTTCTTGCTCCTAATGTATTTATAGAGCCTCTTATTGTCTTTTATGTTCCTTGCTAGTATAACTAATTTTGTGCCTTTTTAGCATTTTTGTTCCCAAATAGTAGTATTGGACCTCGAAAATAGATTTATGTGGAATATTAAGTGCTGAACAAGGGTGAATTTCACCCTTACAGCTTTCTTACAAGCAGAAGCATCTCCATAATCTTAACAGCAATTCTAAGTAAGTGGCGCCTCCTTAGAGCTTGTAGCTTGTTGACAAATTGTTTCAAAGCTCAGGTTGAATAGCCTCAATTCCATATCAAACCTGGTGCACAGTGTTTACTTAACATTCCACCTGTGACCTAAACTGTTTTATCTTCAGGCCTAACTATTGGCAGGATATTAAACACTGACTTAAGGAAATTCTTTTGTGGAGTTTTGTTTTTGTTTTTAAATTAGATCCTAAAAGGATAATCTTTAAGTAAACATTTTTTTCCAGTGTATTTACTTCCTAGGACTTCCCAGAAGAAAATTTTATTGGTTGGGGTGTGTGGGGTTCTTTAAAACTTGCTATTTCCACATATTTTTATTCCTATAGATTTATGGATAATTTAGCTGATTGAGTTTTCATTGGGAAAAAGCAGTTCAGTAAATTATAACATACGTTATAATGTCATTTGTATAATCATCAGGTTAATAAAAGTCACTTAACTATCCAAAACTGTCTCTGTTAAGTTAATGCATTATACAGCGATTCTACATACTCAGGACTTCTAGAGAAGTTTGCCAAGTAGTGAGCACCCTCAACTTTTACTTAAGTCAGTGAGAATCAAGCTTATGTAGGAACTCTCAGAATTGGGCCCTTAGAGAGGATCTTTTCTCTGTCTGCATAAAACAAAAGAAACAGAACCTGTTATCTGTGAAATTAGTCCTCTTGCTGCTTTCACTTCTGCATTTCATCTCTGCCTGGACATTTCCCAAAAGCGTACTTCACTTTCATGCCCATGAGCATCCTAAATGTTCGCTAACATCCTTTCATGGTGCTGCCCAAGTGTGGTAGCTTGATCTCTCAGCATTGAAACGCTTGCCCTCACAGACCACGTGTGAAACAGGATGCTGTGGGTGGAATCCATGAAGGCATCTACACCCAGACTTAGGTGCCTAAGTACCTCCACTTCCATCCAAGGAACACCCACCTAACCCTGTAGCTCAGTGCCTAAGTTTTTGCCTCTTGGCATGTGCACGGCTGCCTCACTGTGGGGTTGGAGCAGGATGCCACAGCTCACCTTAAGACTTTTAGCCCAGGTTTTAGGGCACTCACCTGGCTTGTGGGAGACCCAGGTTCAATTTCCCCCTTCACTGGGAGGGAGGAGGGCCCCTGTTCAAATCTGACCTCTCGGGGGCGTGTTTCAACCCCTGCACTATAGGATATTCTGATGTCCCTGACTATCTCCTCTTGAAGCTGTTCCACAGTGGATAAATGAGTGATTGGAGCAGGGGGACTTGACCCACAGTCTCCTGCTCACACAGATGGGGGCCTAAGCCATTGGGCTGCAGTGTCATTCTCTGGCCCAATGACTCTTTCGTTATGTATCCTGAGTAGAACAATTTCAAGAGTAAAGACAGAGGGAGCCCCACGTGAGAATGTCTCGGGGCAGTGTTTGGAGGTAGGATGTGAACAGGGATCTCCCTTCTCCCCCTCTCCTAGGAAGGTGGGGATTGAACCTGAGTCTCCCACATCTCAGCTGAGTGAGGGGCTACAAGTTACAAGGTGGGCAATGGCACCACTAGTCCCATTTTGTGTGGAGTGAGGCTGGTTCTTGCACAAAAATACATAGGTGCCTAAGCCAGGAGATGTGTTCCCGTTTGTGGGTTGGTAGCAATGCTAGGCACCTCCCTGTAGCCTGGACTTAGGTGCCTAGCTCTGTGAAAGGGGTAGGGCTTAGAACATCGGCATCTCCCACTGACTAGCTTAAGCAGGGAGCTGGCACACTAGCTTCCATGGATTGCATTTTAAGGCACCTATGTCTTCCTATTCATTGTATAGGGGTCTGAGGTGCCCAACTCTGCTTTGGAGATTGCTGTGTTCCTGTGACTTTTCTAAGTGCAGTGATGGAACATTGGAACATTTGTGGGTTCTACCCTTATCAGTGGATCTCATTCACTAACGAGAGTCATGCAACTGACAACTGTAGTTGTACCAGTAGTAACATTAACAACTCTCTGACTTCAGTCTTTGGTATCAACTGGACAAAGCATGGAAAAGAGTATTAGAAAACAGCATTTGAGTTCTATTTTTGTACTAATTCTTTTCCTTTCTCACGTGGATCTAGACTGTTTTGGAATGTGCTTAATCTTTTGTTCTATAGTATGCTATGCAGGATCTCCTCTTCATTGAGGTAAAGTGCTACCATGTCCAGCATCAGTTGCACTCTTGTTCATTTAAATTTTGTAAATGTTCATTAGAAGAGTTGCTTCATTTTTGTTTCTGGGATTTTAATATTTGCTGTTTTAATACTGTGTAAAGGATTTGGTCATACATTCCTTTAGCAATTTTGCATGTCTTCCTTTCTAATGTTAACAACTTCAAAACGCTAAAATTAAAAGTCATCAGCACTTCTGTTAAACACTGTGGAGTACTGGTGAGAATTACCCCCTCTGTTTGGTCATTTAGCTAAAGTGACTCCATTAGATTAAATCAGAACTGGTACGCAGAATATCTTAGATTGTATCATGTACATAAACCCAAATTTCCAAAGCCCTAGTAATGTGAGTAGTCACATAAGTTGGTTGAGTAAGGACAAGGAGGATTGGCCCTAGTGCTTTTAAAAACCTTGACCCACTACAACCCTCTTTCCACAAGCTATAGTAACATTACTGATTACTCAAGACAGTGTGTAAATTTGGCCTTTTATTACTTTCTCCCCATAATGAGATGAGTTGTTGTTATTCCATACTGAAGTGGCTCAGTATCATTAAAGCTGAGCTCAAGCTGACCTTGAGGGGGTGGAGGAGTGGGGGAAAATATAACATGGAAAGCTCTGTTGCTATGATCCTATTAATGAAAATCTCATGAACTGTAAGTGAAGTTAAAAGTTAGAGATTATTTAAATGTGGTGTTTGAATTAATAACAAAATGTTGTGGTAATTAACAACATAAATTGTATTTTCCCAGATGAGCATTTATGAAAAGTTTATCTAAAACTGGCAAGTGGAAGTCAAAATTCAATCATCTATTTCAGTTGTATTGTCTTCTTATCGTAGTATATTTATAAGTGATGTGTGTGTAGCTAAGGAAATTGTAGTGGGAGTTCTGTACATAATATATATAGTGGCTGACATTTAAAAGGCCAACATCTACTAATGGTTCCCACACATTGTTGAAGTCTGACAAATTCAGATTAGAAATAAGGAACAAATTGTTCCATTAGCAAATCACCCCCATTGTTACAAACTAACAACTAAAGTAGAGGATTTTCTGTCTCTGGATACCATTCAAGAAGATATACTTTCGTCAAACAGAAGTTATTAGGCTCAACGTAGGGGTGATTATATGGCCATGAGATGGAGTGTATCAATGCCAGATGAGGCCTGAAGGGGTTAATGAGAGATTGTGGGCACAATCAGGCTCACCCTGCTATATCTGCAGAACATGACTCAGCTGGGGGCTGATGGGGACAGAGCAGATTGCAGGCTATCACTCAGCATGAGCAGGCTAGCCTGCAGAGTCCTCTGAGCTTTGGAGCTCCTTAGGGGAAAGAGACCAGCTGAAGGAGAAGCTGGCGAAGGCCCTGTAGCTGGCTTAAGTTAAAATAGAGCTTCAAGGAGGAGAGCTGGGGGACTCCCATAAGGAAGGAAACCAGGAGGCTGTTTGGAATGCAGCTGAGCTGCTGCCAGAGATGAAGCTCCTTAATAGCTAGGTGGAGAGAAGCTGTGAATCCATAGTGGTATTCGCAGATCTCTGGGAGGTACTGACAAAGGGGGAAAGGCAGAAGTAGCCTTGGGAAGTGGTAAAGGATTGAAGGAAGAGTCCTGAACTGCCTAAACAGGTTCCTTGGGCTGGACTCTAGAGGAGAGGGTGGGCCTAGGTTCTGCGACCTCTTCCCCAGACCAAGAGGGGACGTACAGGCTTCAAGACTGAAAGAGGCGAGGAATGAGATGGGGGTTGAGGGCCTGGCACAGAGCCCACAAGAGTGTGGGTTTTGTTGAGCAGCTGATTTACCCTGCAAGGGACAAGACTCTAGGTGACTTGGTCTGAGCTGCAAGAAGCACACCATTATAGAGCTGGTCACTTGTCAGCAGGGTGTGCTACAGGAGGAGAGCCTGCTATGCTATACCCAGCTATCACGGGTGTGCTAGCTTGTGAGTCATGCCTACAGGCCTGTGTTATACATGAGATCAGATTAGATCTAATGATTCCTTCTGGCCCTTAAAAATCCATGGTCTATTGTTATCATAGTCCTTTCCTGTCCTAAGCATATGAAACTACAGTGCTCTCACTACTGTACAATTTCCTGCTGTTGATAAATACTAACTCCTGAATGGTAACCACTGCAGTAAAGGTGCACAGATAATAGAAAAATGTCGAATGGGTTCAGAAAAATTTGGGTACTTCTAACATAGGATGGTTTGGAAGCCAACAGGAGGAATTCTACCCAGAGTGCTGTACTATGTAGACATCACTGTATTGGTAGATTAGCCATAGTCATGGGGTTGTTGTTTTTTTGCTCTGCTTTTTTAAAAAAAAAAAAAAAAACAGGTTATTCTACAGCTGGCTATTTTGTTGTTGTGCGTTTGTTTTGTTGGTTTTGGAAGAAATAGTGGGTTTGCAGAACAATCTCAGAAATGGTCTGGTGCAACAATAGATTTGTGTATCCTGTTCTCCAGTGAATTAGTCTCATACTTTCAAGTGAGAAAATAAATCATGTGCTTTAGTCAAAAGCATTTTATTGGAGGTAAAATGGCAAAATTCAATTGCCTGGATTATGCAGGTTATCAGACCAAATCTAATTGTCCCATCTGGTTTTAAAATCTATGATTTATTTTAGGGAAGGGCGTTTCCTAGTAATGATGCAATTGTGCCAAACAGCTATTTGGTGACTGGGAGTGCAAGTCCCTGGATGGCTATATCACATTGACCTAAACTTTTTGAAAAGAAGGAGACTTTTTGTCAAGGTTACCTTTTTGGAAGGTGGTATGTGTACTCTTGCTGCTTGAATACCAAAAAGGCTGGTTTGTAATGCTTTGGGGAAATTATAGGATTGTAATATATGAAATTCTATAATCCTTCTTTAATGCTGCTCACTGTTTTTGTTTTAAGTTTGCATTTTGAATTTCTGTAAAACTGTACAGGTGTGCATTTTCTGTACCTGCATAGAAAGGTAATGTATTAATTTTAGCTATCAATGACAATTCTTCAAAGCTAAACGTATAGGAACTGCTGAGCTGAAAGCTTAAAAAATAAATGGGAAATGCATCCATTATTCACCAGTAGTCATAACTTGACATTCTCTAATCAAGAACTGCTTCCCCGTCCATGAGCAGTCCAGATACATGCTACTCTCACTTGTAGCCCCTGTGCTTGGGGGTACCATTGCTGTGTTTTCTAGCATGGTCAGACAGCTGAGAGTATGCTGCAACCTCTCTACCTCAGGAACCACAGTGAGACCAGGGATGTAAAGTTTCAATCAGAAATCTCTTTATTAGTTACATGACAAGATTGGTCCTATAGAGTCCTGAGCATGCAGACTCTGAGTGTGCCTGCATCATGAGAGAGACCCCTCACAAAGGGAGGCCCTCGGGTGATTATACATGACTAATTTTAAAGACAGCACCGCCATATACTACAACCACGATATCATATACCTCACCAAAATGGGCAAGGAGGTAGAGAGGCGATAGCATGGGACAAGGCTGCATCCTCCCTCCTTATACAGCGGGAAGATCAGAGGCAATATTGTGCTCCAAAGTTACCCCTTTGGAGGATGCGTTGGGGCAGAAGGCGCCAAACCACACAGTGTGAGCAAGTGCCTTAGACAGAATTTGGCTCTGAATCTCCAATACCGACACTGAGACACCAGCTTTCCTGGTGTGTGCTGTAGTGCTTAGGTACTGGAAATTTAAGCCTCAAATAGAAATTCCCTGGGTTCTGTGAAGTTTTTAATCAGTCATAAGATTACTGCAATGGCTTTTTTACGTAAACATTCATAGAAGAATGCAGTAAAGTAGAAACTTGGTTTCATTAGTTAGGGTAGGGCAAACATTTCCACATATATAGCTTGTTCTGAATCTCCTTCCGCAGTTGCTTTGGATGCATTTGGCAATACTGCTTTCATCTTTATTGGATGTTCATAGTATTGTATATTTTTGGGTGACATGGTTAAAGGACACTTTCTAGATATTCATAAGCCAAGATGAGAGTTTCAGAGAAGCTTCTGATAGTCTACATGTCCCATGCCAGTTATATCCACTGTGAGGAATGTAAGAGAGAAGTGGTGTGATTCTTTAAATGAGTTTTACAGAACTAGAACAATGTTTACACTCCACTTTAAGGATCTTTTGTGAGAGGTTCACTATTGTTCCTTGTTAATTAGGATTGGAGATGAGAATCCTGTGGTACTTCCAGTTACTAGTACGTTAATGCCACGTACATTACTTCAGTAGGGCCACCTCTGTGTTGATGCATCTAAGAAAAGACAAGATGTCAAAGGCAGAGTAGGTCAGGGTAGGGTTCTGTCAGCCAGTGCTGCATGTACAATTCCTGTGCATCATGGAGATAGACAGTAATAGACATCTGCAAAGCTACCACATTATCTTTCTTAACTCTCTCCTTTGCCCTGAATCCTACAAAACCTTGGCAACTGTGAGGCTGCTGGTGTGCTAAGACAATTGCTTCTCATGCTGACCAGCTGTCTCTCTGTTCCTTTGTACTTACCACTCTTTCTGTCTATAGCCATTTGTTCTCTCTTCTCTTACACTTAAATTATAAACTCTTGGAGGCAGGGACCACGTTCTGTTCATTTTGTATAGCATTTAGCGCAGGGAGATCCTGGTCCACGACTAAGGCTCCTATGTGTTACAGCAATCCAAATCCTATTTCTAAACTTGTATTTCATGAAGAGCCTAATCCAAAGCCCATTAAAGTTAATGAAAAGATTCCAACTGATTTAACCATGCTCTAAAGTGGCAACGTTGATTAAGACATGTAACTAGTTAAAGAAGCAAATATGTCCTGTTGTTTAACTCTTCAGTGACTACAGTATTAAGATCTTAAACTTTCACTCCAGAGCGGAGTGACTATAAACCCAATGAAGTATGATTAGAAGTGGCTGTCCCCTTCCATGATATATTTTGTATGCATGAAACAACACATTCTTTTTTCATCTCACTAGACAAAGCTGTAGAACATTGTTTCTCAACCTTTTTTTATTTTCGGACCCCTTTGGGAATTTGAGTGGCAGTGCAGATCCCTTTGGAAATCAATTGTCTGTATATATCATTCAATGCTGTTCAGTCAGTTTTCAGTCTAAACCTTTCATGGATCCCGTAGACATAGTCTGGACCCCCGGACCATAGGTTGAGAACCACTGTTGTAGAGGACCTAGAATACGTTTCACGGATTTGTCTCCCTATGCATGCTCACCTTTCCCTTGTAGCTAGCTATGAATGTGCTGCCATCTCATGGCAGGTGACAGTTTAATTAGAAATGACATACCATGCAGGACAAATTAGTATTATGTAAATTTGACCTACTCAAAGATAACTAACAAATTGTCAGCCTGTGTTTTAAGATGAAGGATATTCTGAGTATTTTAATGTAACAGCTAATGAGACTAAGTGGCAGAACAATTGTAGCGGAACCTATTGTACATCCCTCTACTTGCACTCTTTGCATGCCTTCAGTAAAATAAGACCTTGAATGCACAGTTTTAATATTAAAGATGCCTGGGCAGGGCATGCTTCAGGGTTTTTGCCCCCCCAAGCGGCGGAAAAAAAAAAAAAAGCCGCGATTGCGATCGGCATCAGCTCCGCCGCGCTGCTTTCTTCTTCGGCGGCAATTCGGCAGCTGGTCCTTCCCTCCGAGAGGGACAGGGACCCTCCACCGAATTGCCGCCGAAGAGCCCGACGTGCTGCCCCAAGCACCTGCTAGCTCAGCTGGTGCCTGGAGCTGGCCCTGTGCCTGGGACAGGGTAGTGAATCCCATTGAACATTACTATCAGCACTATTCTTTCCTTCTCAGAAAAAAATTCTTTGCGTTTCAGCAGCAAATATTAGTGTAAATGGTAAAGAGAAACTTAATTAAATCTATTAAGGTGACTTGTTAAAGAACCCAAGCGTCTGAGGGGAAGGGGAAGCACTTTGTCTCTCAAGACTTATGTTTTATTTTATAGGAAGCTATTGCATAGAAGTAAAATAAAAAGGTATTACTCTGGGTTTTTTTTCTCTTATACTTGGGTTCTTATAGTGATTGCAGTCATTATAGTAACAATAATTAGTCAGTGTCTCCAACTGGGATCAGGGATACTTATTGTGGTCTCTTAAGAAAAGTGTCATCTTGTACAGCTATCACTGAGCTCCTTTTAAGGGTCTGATTCTGCAATATGATGAGCTCATTTCCCACTTTAGACAGTGGTTTGGCCATCTGAAGTATTAAGGACCTGTTTTGCAAACCTGAAATCTATGGGGCTACTTGCATCAGTAATGGCTTGGAGGATTTTGACCATAAAATGTATCTGCCAATGGCAGATATTTGCTTATTAATGGTCTACTAAGTAGAGAATGAGGCATATCTCAAAATGCATATATTTAAAAGGCACAATGTATGTATCTAATCTTTTAACATAAAATAGGTAGTTAACAACATCTGCTACATCTAAAGCTTAATAAACTTGATACAACAGATCTTGCTTAGCTTTCTTGTAGTTTAAAGGCATAACAGTGTACTGGTACTCTAATGCTTCTGTGAAGGAAAATCATTTTGTGGAACACAGTCTGCTATTGGACACTGATACCTCTTTGTTCATATTTCTAGCCTATCATTTGATTGGCAATAACAGTACCTTTTCAGGAAAGGTTGAGTGCAATTTGCATCTGCATTTTTATGCTCACAACTCAGGCCTGGTCTTCACTGGGGGAGGAGGGGGGATCGATCTAAGTTACGCAACTTCAGCTACGTGAATAACGTACTTAGATCCACTTACTGCGGTGTCTTCACTACGGTGAGTCGACTGCTGCCGCTCCCCCGTCAACTCTGCCTGCGCCTCTCGCCGAGCTGGAGTACAGGAGTCGATGGAAGAGTGCTTGGGGATCGATTTATCACGTCTAGACTAGACGCGATAAATTGATCCCCATTGGATCGATCGCTGCCCGCTGATCTGGCTGGTAGTGAAGACATACCCTAAGTGTTAGAGTTGAACTACTTCGACTTGCACTTTCAATGCCTTTTGTGAGCACAATAGCTTTTGGACATACATAGCGCTTTTTCATGTGGGGATTCAAAAATGTCTGAATAATGCCATTTTAGAGATGTTAGATGTGATCTACTTTTTTCTGTGGGGCATTATGGATAATGGAGAAACAGTGCTACAAACTTATCCTGTAACCTTGGAACACAATCTAGGTCTCAGTTACTGTATTTCCCCAGTTGTAGATGAAGTATTTTCCTTCTATGCTTAGGGATGTGAGGATTGGCTATATATGGGTTGTAAAGTACACAGCCTTATGACTCACCAGTGAAAGAGTTAGGAAAAGAACTCCTGGCTCACAACTCGATGCTCCTTCCTCTAGGCATCTTGGTGGTGGAAGCGGGAGAAGGAGATGGCAGGATCTTTCTTACCATCTCCTGTGACTCTCCAGCTTCTGAGAATTTCCAAAAGGTAATCCAGGGTCTCTTTCACTGAGTAAATAGAAAAGCCTGGCACTCCCCAAGCAGTGTTTTTTTTTTTTTTAAGCTGATGCTTGTATCCAGATCTAAAAGAATGCTCACGGTCTAAGACTACACTGCAAAGTACATTTTTAAACCCCCTTTAAAGTTCAACAAATCACAACCAATTTTCACCGTTTCTGCCAAAAGCAAGTCTCTACCATCTTACCACTAAGGCCAAAAAAATGTGTGAACACCCCCCCCCCCAGTTCCTTTATTCTCAGAAATGGCTGAGCAAAACAGGTTCAATCTTTCCTGAAAAAATCATTTCTGGGCTAAGAAAAAAATTGCCAAATTTTAGTCCAAAAGGTACAAGGACCAGTAAAGTTATAAGCAGCTGAAAGCACCCCATTCAAATGGAAATGCCTGTGCAGCCTTAGGTATCAGTGCCACTATGCCTACAGTAAAAAGTGTGAGGGAGCATTGAAGGTTGATGAGCAGAGAAAACATTTTTTTCCCCACCCTCAAGATAATTAGCCAGGATGGGTGAGGAATGGTGTCCCTAGCCTCTGTTTGTCAGAGGGTGGTGATGAACGGCAGGAGAGAGATCACTTGATCATTACCGGTTAGGTTCACTCCCTCTGGGGCACTTGGCATTGGCTACTGTCGGTAGACAGGATACTGGGCTGGATGGACCTTTGGTCTGTCCCAGTACGGCCATTCTTATGCTCTTATAAATGAGGTAAGTTTTTCGGTATTTCTCTTTGCTTTTACTTGGGTACTTAAGGCAAATCTATTCTGATGCAATATACATGGAAAGCTAAAGTTGGTATCTCCCATGCCGGTGTCAGTGTTGAGAGACTGTGGGAGTCTCCTTCCATGTTAATGGATTGCTGTCAAAGCTGGTGGGGCTCACTGTAGTCATTGTACCCCAGGCAAGGGCCTGCAATTGATAACTGTGAATCAGATACTACTTAATGAGACTCCAACAGATTTGCAGACTTTATTGACATACCAAGTGGAATTTATTCATGGGGCGTGTGCACTTCATTACTCTGTGCGATTACCCACAGTGATCCATCAATGACTATATTGACCCAAATATAACTCCTTTTAAGGGAACAAATCGGTCACATCCTCTGCTGTGCCAGTGCTCTGCTTAGCACAGCTGAGAAAAGAAGGGCGAAGATGGTGCTAGATTACCTTTACCCTTCCTCTAATCCCCAAGGATGCTGAGGTCCAGTTGGGCCCAGACAGAATTCTGAGCATCTTCAGGGTAGCTCTAAAGTTTACTTAACAGCAGTGGCCTTCAAGGGGCTGTTCTAGTAGAAAGAAATCACCACAGCACAATGTGCACAGGCCAGGTGGTTTGCACCAGCTCTATACCACTCAGATTTCTGTATGTGGGAGAAATCAATAGCTGGACAGTTATGCTGACTACCCCCTTATACTGCTGGATTGGTACCAAAGAGGCCACGGATCTGACTAATAACTATATTTGATCTAGTGTAATGTACAACTTGTGGCCTGACTTCACATCTGCTGAGCACCTGCAGCTCCTACTGAACATAAGAATAACTGTGTTTAGCACCTCTGAAAATCAGATCAGTTACATGGACTCTCAATAGTCTAAGAGCTAAAGTGGAAGATAATGTAACATTGGTGTGACACTCTTACAGGAAACACACTTCACCCTATCAGAACATAAGGCTCTTAGGAGTTCTCAAGTTGGACATAACACTGTAAGACTTGGCTAAATGGTGTCATTATTATATCCCTCTGGTTTTCAGATGCTTAGTAGGAAAGATTCTTTACTGGAATAAATGGAATACAATTCAACTCATTCTTGTCTGGTTAGAAAAGAGATGTGGTGTTAAAATTTATTAATGATCATAAGCGAAGAGCGCAGGGAAAGGGTGGGGAATATATTCCCTTTTACAGCCTTGAATAAATGAGAATGAAGCTATTTAATCCATTGTTTTTGTCAACACATCGGTTTCCAGAGAGGTACTCACTGGAACTATTGTTCTGATCTCATCTGAGATATTAAAACTGTTACAGCTCAGAAAGATCCTGCTGTGGGCAAAGCTGTTGGTCAAAAGTATCATTTCAGTCTTAATCAGACACCTGGGGTCAAAAATAATTTGGGAAGCTCATGATGTGCATACCTCAGAAAAAGCTCGGCTAAGCATAGAGGTGAAATTCTGGCCTGGTTTGAAGTCCATGACAAGACTCCCATTGACTTCAATAGGGTCATGCTGTAACCTTGCATGTTAATCCAAACCTTATATATTCTACCTCTCCTTCTCTCTCTTGCTGCTTTCCTCCAACTTCAACCAGACCCTTTTCATTTTCTTGAATAGTGGTTTGTACTTTTTCCCCATGTAATACCATAACATAATACCATGCAGAAGGATTTTTAAAGAGGTCTTCAGAGGACATCGTCTGTCCTGAGACGGGGAGGAGAGACAAACTATAGATGCCAAAATTTAGAGAAATTTGTGTGATAAACATGGGGAATTCTAAAATACATGCAGGTAATTACAGTCTAGAAAATGTAAGTGTGAGGAGGACATTTTTTCATCTACAAAGTGGGGAGAGTTTTGCATAGCTATAGATAATTTTAAATAATTTAAAAGGGTACCAAACTTTCTGTGATTGAAGACAATGGGGCTCAGTCCCTTTTAAGTCTGGTTCAAACTCCATTGAAGACTAACTTTTTAATAGACTTTGGATCAAACCCTTGGTACAAGTGGGGGAGAAGGGAAGCAGGCGAGTAAAAAACACAGGTTGCTTAGGAAGAATGTCCCTATCAAGGCAAATGTCTTGATTATTTCTCAAGGCCCTTAGGTTTTATAACATTTTTTCCAATATTAATAAACTGAGCCTTTAGACTGCCAGACTAATGGTATAAAGGGAAGACTTTAAAAACAAATCTTGCTTACCTTATGTTCCCCAATAGTTCCACTGACTTCAGGGATGAGGTCAAATGGGCAACATTTGATCTTTAGTCTCTTCTGGGTGGAAGTGGGGGAGGAATTTATCAAGGAAAAATGATTTTGTAGATATGCTTTCCCTTCCCTCCCCATGCATTGAGCTCATTGTAGGATTATAGATCTGGTACTTCCAACCTTACTCATGTGAGTAGTCTGTCATATTATGAGGACTTGCATGATTAAGGGTTACTCAGTTGAATCCTGATTTTTTTTTTCAAACTTTGCTCCTATTTTCTTTGTTACATCTATTGAGAATTGCATGATCCATTTTCCTTGGTTTCATTGATTTGATTAAGTGCTTGAGTATTGAAATAAAGAAAAACTTAAAAGCCATGTGGTTCTGGTAGATGAATGCTATTGTTGAATGCCCCATGATAAGTGTTAATTTAATTACCTGTAGGCAATAGTCTAGGCAAGACACTTAGATGGTGTATATCCACATAGCTTCATTGAAATCTAAACTCTGAACGAATCTATATCTGCTGAAGTTCATAATGGTCCTATATAAATCAGTGGTACGCCCGCACCTTGAAAACTGCATGCAGTTCTGGTCTCCCCATCACAAAAAAGAGATTAGAATTGGAAAAGGTACAGAGAAGGGCAACAAAAGTGATTGGGATAGGGAACAGCTTCCATCTGAGAAGAGATTTAAAAGACTGGGACTGTTCATTTAGAAAAGAGATGACTAAGGGGGGATATGATAGAGGTCTATAAAATCATGAATTGTGTGGAGCAAGTGAATAGGGAAATGCTATTTACCTCTTCACATAATACACAAACCAGGGATCACCCACTGAAATTATTAGGCAGCAGGTTTGAAACTATTAGCCAAGATGGTCAGCGACACAATCCCATGCTCTGGGTGTCCCTAAATCTCTGACTGCCAGAAGCTGGGACTGGATGACAAGGAATGTATCACTTGCTAATTGCCCTGTTCTGTTCATTACCTCTGAAGCACCTGGTATTGGCCACAATCAGGATACTAGATGGATGATTAGTCTGACCCAGTATGGCCGTTCTTATGTTCCTGTGAGGATCCGGCCCTGACGCTTTCAATATGTTCATCTTTTCAGCGCAAAGTCCTCAAATCAGCCTTGCTGTGAGGTACAATACTATGCCTAGAAAATCTATTGAATTGTAGCCACTTTCTTTTAATGCTGTGGAGTCTGCAATGACTTAAATTATTTTTTTTCTGACTTATACAATCTACTTATTCCTGTAAGCATGATGAGCCAGCACTATTCTTTTGTTTTAGCGTTTTAAAAAATGCACTGATGAATATGTATTGAGACTCAGTCATTCACAAACTTTTGCTAGTGCTGCAATTTGCCTTACAATTAATCTGAAATTTTCCTTTTCTTCTGGTGGAATTGGCCTGTAGATGCCCCAAACATATACTGAATAAACACAGCCTGAAACCCCTTGATGACAATAAGGGGATTAATAGCAGGAAATCCCAAACTACTAGTGTGTGTGTGTGTGTGTGTGTGTGTGTGTGTGTGTGTGTGTTCATAAATTAACATGAAGGCAAGAGCCATCAGACAGCATTGCCAATTAGTAGTTTAGGGAAATTAAGGGCCTGATTTTTCCCACTATCTTAAACCTTATCTAGAGGGACAAGGTGGGAGAGGTAATATCTTCTCTTGGGCCAACTTCTGTTGGTGAGAGACAAGTTTTCGAGCTACACAGAGCTGCTCTCTCTCACCAACAGAAGTTGGTCTAATAAAAGATAATATATCACATGAACCTTGTCTCTCTCATATCCTGGGTCCAAAGCAGCTACCTCAACCTTGCACCTTATCTGGCCATTTACGCTTGTGCAATACGGGTATAAATCAGTAATAGTATTTTTACATATTATTGTAGTTTATGCAGGCCTCAACCAAGATCAGGGCACCAATATGCTGGGCGCCATAGAAATGCATCATGGGGAAACAGACCCTATCCCAAAGCGCTTACTACCAAAACAGACAAGACAAAGGGTGGGAGTGAAAACGGAGGCCCAGAGAAGTCAAGGGATTTGACCACTTGACACAGCTGGTCACTGGCAAAGCTGGGAATAGAAGTCAGATTTCTTGAGTCCAATTTTAGTGCCCTACACAGTAGACTAACAACCCTTCTGTTTTGACATTTTAAAGTTGTACACTATTGCATTTAATAGGAAGCATACTTTAAAAAATATATATTGCAGAGGATTTTTTCATAGGACTATCAGATTAAGAAATAAAATTTTATGTCAATATGCATCATTAGACTTTCTTCACTATATCAAAACACTCTTTAAAAGGCCCCACAAACATTAGTCTGAAAGTATTTTATCTTTGCAGAAAATCTTTTACTGGTTAGTGCCCTAATTCAATGCAGAAACTTCAAAAGATGGTTGAAAATGACATAGTATTCATTTTTTAATATCTGTCTTGAAGCCACGCTCTTCTCCTAAAATATGCTTTTTTAAAATGAAAGCAATACTTATCATTTTTCTGTTAGACTCAATGGTCAAAAACTTATGAGTTGATATTCATAAGGTTAATACTGTACTTCTCCTTTAATACAAAACAAAGTGTTTTGAAGTAAAAGATCAAGACACGCTCCTCTTTGAATCAAAGGCTTTGGGGAATAATTTTCCATTATAAGTAGCTTGTGTGACACAATGCAATAAAATGAGGTATGAAACAATAAATTGGTTACACAATTTAATTTTTCCTGCATCCCTAGCCTGCCACTAAGTCTTAAAAATATCCCGTGTCTCATTCTCAGCAGGTGTAAATCGGTGTAGTTTCAATGAAGCTGTGTTGAGTTATGCCCGCTGAAGATGCGACCTTCTAAAGTTTCAAATACTTGAACTCATTGGCTCCTTCCAATGTTCATGTATTGGAATCAGTATTCTGGTTGTGTGCTTAGGGTCTCATTCTGCAGTCTTCTCTGAGGGTATGTCTATACTTACGCGGTAGTTCGACAGCTGGCAATCGAACTTCTGGGTTCGATTTATCGCGTCTGGTCTGGACGCGATAAATCGATCCCGGAAGTGCTCGCTGTCGACTGCGGTACTCCAGCTCGGCGAGAGGAGTACCGCGGAGTCGACGGGGGAACCAGCCTGCCGCGTGTGGACCGCGTCTGAACCGCGGTAAGTTCGAACTAAGGTATGTCGACTTCAGCTACGTTATTCACGTAGCTGAAGTTGCGTACCTTAGTTCGAATTGGGGGGTTAGTGTAGACCAGGCCTAAGTCAAAACTCCCTTTGACTTCACTGAGTTTTGTTTAAGTTTGAACCAGTCTTGCAGTACCATGGGGTCTATTCCTAGGCAGGCTGCGGGATCAGCCTAGAAACACACTCTTCTCATGCACTATTTCTTAACTTCAATATTCTATTTCTGTGAATTTGTAATTGACAGGAAATATTCTCCATGGCTTGAGCATTTTAGGGTGAATGTGGCCTTTTCTGATCAAGTGGCCCTATTCGATGTAGGCGACTGTGTGTGTACGTAGGGTGAACACAAGTTGGGCCTCCCATAGCAAATTGTGGGCCAGCTCAGTCTTGTGATCCTTGCTCAATCAAAACCCCTCAGACCCCATAAGTAGGAGTTTCAAAAGAGATCATCATTGGCCTAACTCTGCTCCCACTGAAGCAAATGGGAATTTTGCAATGGAATCAAGAATGCGTGTGAAAATCTCATAGTGCATGTCTACCCATAGTGCCTGGTTTTTTTCTATCTAAGGTGCCCCCCAGGTACTACGGTAATAAGGGTCATAAGTACCTCACAGTCTTAAACATATTTATTCTGGCAACATCCTTGTGAGGTTGGGAGAGGCAGTGTGGCCTAGTGAGAGGGCACTACACTGGAGCGCAGAACACCGGGGTTCTATTCCCTGCTCTGCCATTGGCCTGCTGGGTGAGCTTTGCAAGTTACTTCATTTTTCTGCTTCAGTTTCCTTATGTGTAAAATTGTGATCATTGCTTCCTTTGTAAAGGGCTCTGAGATCTACCGAGGAGAAGCACTTGATAATATCCTGCTCTTATTGTTATCCCCTTCTTATAGATATACCACCAAGGCACAGAGAGACTGACTTGCCCAATATCATACAGGAGGTCTGTGGGAGAGCAAGGATTTGAACCCAGGTTACCTGAGTCAAAGGCTAGAGCCCTAACTCTGGGACCATCAGTCTTCTCTGAAAAGTATGTGAGACTTGAACGTGTGATCATTTACATACAAAGCAAGACATTTTCCTCTTCAGTCCTCACATAGCAGCTTTCCCTTGAATAGAGGTGAGTGAAACTGTCTGGAAATGTTGTGATGCCTATGAACACAGACGTAATCAGAAACTGTAATGGTTAGGTGTTTTGATTCTTTAATCACTCTAATTTAGATCTTCCCCAAAATCGGAGTGTACAGTACCAGCTAATATTGTTGGGTCAATGCTACCAATGTTTAAATACAGCATTTGTGGATGAGACCCCAGTGTCTGCCATTAGTGTAAGTACAGTTTGAGTGAGTAGAATAGTTTAGTGTAATACTCATTAAGTACAGCAATAACTTCTCATCAAGTATAATGGCGTGTATTAGGAATAATGATACTTTACATGTTTATAGTGCCTTTTTATAAAGTCCTTTTTTTCCTGTAGTTAAACCTTCAGCAGTAGATCAAGAAAATCTGCTCAGATAATTATCTCTACGCAATTTAAATTAAGTATGAAATGAGTCACCATTATTGGATCCCCTGGCTTCTGGGAGTACCAATAACTGCAAAAATGACACAAGCATAATAGGTCAAGCCAGGATTTGACCAGCAGATACAACAGTGTGGAGTGGGATAACATATGTGCCAAATTCCATGAATTATGTATCTCTTACCCTATCCTGACTCTAACTCATGAGTAATTGTGTATTAATGAGTTATTTGGAGTGTGCTTTTCTGCTTTAAACTCATACCATTCCAGCCAGGTCTATTGTCCTGACTCATCCAAGCAGTGAATTTATCTTTGTGACCCATTTCACCCATTTGGAAAACAAGTATAAGACTCGTGAGAATTAATTCATATTTGGAAAACATTGAGATTCTTGGAGCAAAGGGAATATGCCATTAGTTTATTAGTAATTAACAGCATGATTTTATTTATTTAAATCTTCAGTGCTAGAAATGGCTTGTTTTCTCTTTAATATTTTAAAAGTAAATGAATGGAATTGTCACAGGCATATACCATTAATATGTGTATATTGCTATATTTTTTTCTTAGAATATGTGGGTGCTACCAGGCAACTATGATGCATGACATCTCATGACATTAACATATGATGAGTACCCCTTTCTTCTAGACATGCAGTTCTAACATAATCCACCGTCCTAAACCCACATGTACACATACAAGAGAGAGCATCCTTTTATATTATAGGCTTCAGCAGGGGATACAAAATTACAGCTCTTTATCTGCAAAGTCTCAAAGAAAATTGAAATCCAGCGATCAGTGGCTTGTACCAATACTCAGGAATTATTATGAAACAAAGTTATTATTGAATTCTGTGTCATTATATTAACATGCTTTCACTGAACTTTCAAGAGCAGTATCACAAAATACAAATTCTCATTTCCATGATGAGAAAATGCTTCTGGCTCATCAAATTCCAGGAGGGCAAATTTTTCTGAGTTCAGGGGTGAGTTTTAGGGGGAACACTTCAAAGGTATGAATGACAGATGGAAGGTGAAGTCCCAGTGGTTTTCCATAGGAGAGGCACCTAACTGCCCTTTGTACCTTTTGAAAATGTTTCTCCACCCATCCCATGACTGTTTCTAGAGGATGCTGGTGACCTCCTGAGAAGCACTGAGCAGCCTCAACTTTGCAAACTATTGGAAGGGAAATTTTTATTGTGGTGGCTCTAGCCACTTTATGGTCCACAAACAGAATTTGATTTTTACTTACAGACATTAGTGATCTTCACAGAAGTCAAATGGCTTTGGGATCATCTGTCCCTTGTTCCACAGTACGTATGTATGTGTACACACACACTCTCTGTGTTATGATTGCATTAGAATTTTCATTTATATGTATATTTTGCTGTGTGCAAATATACAGAGCAGTTAAGTGTATGGAAGAATAGCCAATACCTTACAAATGTTGACCAAAATAAGTCTGATTGAAAATTAATGATTTATTTTGGATTCTTTGTCTATTTGATTGCAGGTGAAAGCCAAACAACCTTGGCATGAGCCTAGCTGTTCTGAGTAGTGTAGGGTGCAGCCTCACTCTCTGAAAAGCTTGGAAGGAAAAGCAAAATATTGACGGCACGAACCTTATTAGCTTCTGTGTCCCATGGTCTTATTTATAAGGAGGATCGATGCTGGCCATTTGCCCTTTTCTGAGTTTGGGAGGACTATTCTTTCTCTCACATTGAAAACTTCCTCCTAGTTTTGTTCCTTCTTTTCCCTGTCCTCCACAAAAATGAAGTGTGTAACTTTTAAAACATCATCTTGTTTTAAACATTTTTTTAAAACATTCCCTGTCAAGCAGCAGAGGCAATTCTGGCTAGCTAATTAAGTTTTTAAATGTTCTTCTCAAAACTTTGCTACTTTGCTCCATCCTCATGGCACCCCTCATCCTTCCTGACCGGGCCGGCTCTGGCTTTTTTGCCGCCCCAGGCGAAAAAGCCTCTGCCCACCCCCCCATGGGGGGGGGGCGGCCGGAGCCCCGGGGGGAGGGCGGCGAGCCCCGGCGGGGGCTCCGCTCTCCCCCCGGCGGCCGGGGGAAGGGCGCGGGAGGGGGAGGGCGGCCAGAGCGCCGGGGGGAGGGCGGCGAGCCCGGCTGTGGCCCTGCTCTCCCCGGCGGCCGGAGCGCCGCGCCGCCCCCCTCCAGGTGCCGCCCCAAGCACCAGCTTGGGTGCCTGGTGCCTGGAGCCGGCCCTGCTTCCTGAAGCTCTTCTTGTTAGTAGTGTGGGCTGTAAAGATTGGATTTTATCACCTTGGGCAAAATGTATCCTTTGACCTTCAGCTGCTTCTTCCCCACGATGATCCTCAAGTTCTCAGTGTTACAAATTAGAAGACCCTGTTGTTTATTGGCAAAACTCATCTCTTGCTTTGTGGTGAAAACTCGTGAAACTGCCGTTAACAAAATACCATAACCCTGGCCCTTTATTGCCTTGCCCCTCTTGCAGTCATGATGTAGGTGTAAAATTCTACCATTCTGATTCAACAGCATTTTACACCCCTTTTGCACTCATTCGGCACTGGTCTAAAAGATTACACAAGGTACATGGTAGAAGAGAACCGGACCCAATATTTTAAATTCTATTTTCCCGTGAGACCAGCAAACAATCCTATTTCTCTGGCCTGTTGGGACCCCATCCTCAGTTTGTATCTTGTATTTCTCCCTCAGGCCCTCCCCAGAGTTGATACATGGAGGACAGTTGCATGTAGGTAACTAATTGACCCTGTAGCTTAAGCGGTAGAGGTCTGTGCTGAAAGTCCTGCTTCCAAACCCATGGCCCATGGAGGGGGTTGTGACACTTTCCTACCACTTGGTCATTGGAGAATAATTGCTCTGGCTGTGAGTAGTGTGATAGGATGACAGTGCAATCCCAAATTAAATGGCACACATTCAATTAAAAATAGGTGATCAACTGGCAATCAATTGTCTAATACTATCTTCAGTGAGGAAAGAGTACTCGTGAGGAAGGATTGGCTACACTGAGCTGTAGGCTTTTTATTTCTGTATCTTGTCTGGTGTGGAACATTATAATTGTGTCAGAGGATGTCTTAGTGTTCATTTTGAATCTAGGCTGTTAGGATTTGTATTACCTACAAATATTTAGTACAAACTTACAAAGAAAAGGATCATCCCCTTTCTTCCCTTATTTGAAAAATTGTATAGAATTCAACAGGGATTAAGCGAATGGGATTTTGTAGAAGGGATTCTAAATCCATAAAGTTTAACAGAGAATAAGATTGCTGCTGCATAATTGCATAGAATGGGTAAAATAAACCTATAGCGAGGTTGTCATTTTTATTTAAATTCTACAGGACTTTTCTCTTAGGGTTGAAATTACAATATTGTAAGAAAACCAAAAACAAGAAGCAAATTAAATAATATAAGTAATTATTTTAAGTAATTCCTAGCACAATAGGAACCTGAAGCTACCATATTAGTTGTAGTTAAAAGTAATTTCTGAAGTGATGGTTTATTCACAAAAGACTGATCTGCTTTTAATGCCCCCCTGTAAAACATATTTTACCATGACATCTTATAAATATTAGAACAAAAGGCTTTGCAGAACAAACAGATTTGAAACCACAGAAATATACAACAATTCATTTCATACATCAGTCATTCAATAAATTATTAATGTCCCCATGACCAGGAGGTGCATTGCAATCATACTGCACTAGGAACAAAAGTCAAAATATTCCCATGCTGGGAAAATATATCTGCAGCATGTATATTTTAAATTGTTTTAAGGCACCAGAACTCAACACGCATATAGCCACATATAGGGGCAGATCCACTAAAGCACTGAGGTAAACGTTTCCTGCACGGTTGCTGAATGTTCTCAGCTCCTTTATACCGTGCCATTTTTGTTAGGGGTGGGGTATTTTTAGGGGTATCTAGAAAGTACTTGGCACCATAAGGCAGCAGGCCAATAATTTTTCTCTTGAAAAACAGAAATGTGCCAAAAAAATGAAAATCCAAAATATATACAACACTATTTTTTAATATTTTTATACAGGGCATGGGGCAAAGGAAATGGTTGTGTTGCAATTTAATAACACATAACATTTCATATTTTTATAGGATTAAATTGGCATCCACACAGAATTTTTATAGCTCCAAGCCCAGCATCTACAGAACCTATGATTCCTCTGAATTGCAATCTGTATGAAGGCCAGGCTCACAGCAATGGCTCTTACAAAGGTCAGCAATGATTATAGGTTGGTTTAAAGGACTTTTTCTACTAGTTGCACTGTGATGTTGGTTGGCTAAATTATATTGACACGGCTGACTGAGGGATCCTTCCAGATTGATTAAATCTGTGATGTTGTCTTGTAGCGTAAGCTATTTTACACGTGGGAGTGATTCTTCATTGGCTTGCACCTTGTGCACTTGCAAAAAGAGTGTAAAGTGGATGGAAATGATCATTCTGACTTTGGCAGCTCTTTATATGTATTTTGCATTCCTCTTGTAGTGGTGTAAATGACTACACAAGGTGCAAGGCAACCAAGAATCAGGCCCATTATCTGTAACCGCCATATGCATCTGATGCCCATTTCTACAAGGTTTTTTTGCTTTCCGACTGGTATTGACTACCCTCAGCTTCCATTGTAATCAATGGGAGTTGAGTGAGGTCAGAAACTCTGGTTTGGGACCTCTGATTGGTAAATGGCAATACCTGGACTGCCTGTAAATTCTTCATTGGGAACACTGAGTCCAGTATTTGAAACTGGAATTCGCTACTCAAACTGCCTGATGGGTCATGTAAGTCACATGGTATTGTTTCGGTTCCTTTGTGAGCTACAAACAGGAGCAGCGCCTGAGCAAATCAGAAGCTATATGAGTGGGTGTAAAGAGGAGTTCTCTAGGGGGAGAGAGAGGAGGAGATAAACACGCCTAAAGAATTTCAGGACATTTTAAAGCTTTAGGTGGGATTGTGGGAAAACTGCAGATTTCCACCTTGTCACAACTAATGAAGTACAAAACTCAACACTTTTCTTAGCACAAAAACAAGTGTTCTTAAACAAAATCACAAGTTCCTATTTACCGGACAATACTATGGGAAACAAATGCTTTACCTTGTTACCCATACCATCTTAGTGACTTCCTTAAAGAAGCACAATATGGCTTGTAATGAGCAACTGGTTGTCTGCATGCTGTGTCCCTGCTGCTCATAAGGAAATGGGTATTGGGTAGTGCTAGGTAGCAGTGGTTGGGAACTTGGGAGTTGAGTGTGAGGTCAATTTATTTCAGTTGATCTGGGAAGTTGACAATTGCATTTTATTTTTAGTGGCAAGGGTGCTTAAAGCTTTGGATGGGCTGATCTTTTATTACACTCCATATACATTTAAATACATAAATCTCATTTGAAGTCATCAGCAGCAATAGATTGTACATACCATTACTTTATAAGTGATTTCCCCCCCCCCCAACTATTCATTTGTAAGACTTCATGTTTCTTGCCAGATACTCTGATTAATTACCCACAAGTTAATTACTGTCCCATCGTGATTTACTATGGCATCTAGTCATTATTTCTAGTTGATCCGGTCCCAGAATGACAATAAAAAAAGATGTTCCAAACTGAATATGAGAGAAAAGAAATCCAGTGGAAAGTGCAACAAACCTTAGTAAATGTACTTCCAAATGGAAAGGCTGCATACACAATTATTAAACAAAATTGGTTCATTTCTTTTATTTCATACTGTGGATAATTGAGACTACTCTGATCAAAGACTACCAATTGATACAAATGCACTCATACTTGTCCCCCATCTCATTTTTATTTGTCTGGTATCTAGCTGTTGCATCTTGTTATACTCTTAGATTGTGATCTCTCTGATACACGGGACTGTCTTTCCGTTACTTGTTTTTAGAGTGCACAAAGAGGCCCTGATATCTGAGAGGGGCCCGCCTAGCATGACTGCAATATAAATAATATGCATAATACCAGATTGGTGGTGGTTAAATTGCAAGCATTGCATTAATTTTCATATCACAAGTATTTCCTGAAATACTGGCTATACTACATTTTACCTGTTACTGCAATTTTTTTTGCAATATTGCCATGTCTCTGTGGTGTCTCTGGATTTACTTCTGATCTCATGCTGGTTTTAGGCAGGTGTAACTGCTGCCTTCAGAGCAGTTATTCCTCATTTACACCAGTGAAAGTGAGATCAGAATTAGAATCTGTCTTCAATAGAGCGACAGTGTAACAAATCTAGAAAATGTGGCAGGCAGGTACGTCTTTCCCCTTTACCATCAAAATTTTGATATTCAGAGAATGTTGACTATCAAAGCTCTTTAGATATCAGACTGTCTGTCTTATTCATGCCTCAAAGTTCCTTGAGAATTTTTGAGGTGTAGTTATAGGAATAATAACTCCAGCCCATGCCTAATATTTACCTCAACAATACTGGGTCATAAAAAAGAGCTCAAAACTTACTTGACCTCAGATTAGACATGAAGACCTGTTTGCACACATCACATCTTTTAAATGTACACAGTCTCTGATTCTTTTTCTAAATTGATTTGCAATACACACAAACATTTGTGGAGTAAATGTTTGCAAAGAGCTTGGAACAGCATATACACATTTCCTATCTAAAGAAGGAAACTTGGATCTCATTAATTACTCTAACGATAAAGTCAGTTGGAGAAGAGTGTCTTGTTAGCTATCTTCTAGGATTCTACTTAATGGCTCATTAGTTGTAAGCAAACAGTCTGCTATCACTTATAGTGCCATGTAAAACACGGAATGAGATAGGCTAGCATAAGCAGGAACAAATTAAAGTGGTGTTCATTTTCACTTTTTCTTTTTATTGTACCTATCATTGTAAAAATTATGGTTCCTTTTTAAGAGGGAACTATATTTGCCTTGGCCCACTGACAGTGCTTGGAGCCCCATGTCTTTCTTTGCCAGTCCTCATGGGATAATGATTGGCTAAATGTGCTGGGGGATGGATGGGCTCCCCACAGCCATCTCTGATTGGCTGACAGTGAGTATTCCTCAGATTTACTCCATGCCCCTCCAAGCACTATATAATTGTGATGCAGGGAGATGGGATTTTAGTAGTTAAGTGCAGCAGACTCACTCTAAAGCCCTCCCTGAAGTAGAAGGAGGTATACAAGGGGTGGCCACCTGAGAAGGAGAGCCTTTTCCTTTCCAGGCACCCAGGCGAGGATACTTGGCTTGTAGTAGTTGCTGTTGAGGAATGTTTGGGGTGCCCTGGTGTCACCTTGTCAATCACATGGGTGTAGCACTAATTGCTTGATGAAGCGCCTGGACGTTTAACCTCCTTTGACAACTGGCTTGGTCCAAGTTGTTTGTTTGAATGTTACTCAGTGAATCCAATCAGCCTCTTCCATCCTTTTTGATATGCCTGGTGCCCATTGGGGTAGATGTCATTAGGTTTGTGTTAGAATGGTTTACACGTAGCTGGTTGTTGGAATGTCTATCGTGTTTGTTGTAGGGTCCCTGAAGTTGATTAGATGTTAATTTCCCTGCTCTCCACAAGCCATGCTGATGATGGATAGCTGGTGGGGCCAAGGGAATGTAGATAAAAGTACTGCTGAGAATTAGGCCTCAATACTTTGACAGCTGAACAAGGGATCCCCTTGTGTGGTGCCCAGTGCCTTCCACAAGTGTAGAAATGCTGGGGGGGGGGGGGGGGGGGGGGGGAGAAGCAGAGGCATGGGAGGGTTTCCCTTTAACGAGGGTCTGTGTCTTGGTAAATGGTTTTCATCCATCAGTTAATGGAATGGTGACCTGCAGGGACAGAGCTGTAGGAACCCAGTTAACAGCCTGAATTGCTCATTTTGTGTTCTAATTAAGTTGATATACATCGGGTAACTTGATTTATTATTCTGTTCTTTGATTTCAGAGCACTGGTGGGGTGGGAGGGGGGGAGAATGGGGCTGGAAGCTCAAGGAAGTATTCCAGTATTCAGCAGCCATCATCTTAGAGGAGTACTATGGTAGAGTTCCTATAGAACACTGGAGATCTCTTCTTACATGGGTAGTTATTCTTTAGACTGAAAGGCTGCTAACAGGAATGCTACCATAATAAAGATAATGGTTTATATGCTAGCCTATTTTCATGCAGTGCCTCTATGGTAAATGAGGCCTATTGTGTTAACACTGAACAAGTACTACAATTTTCCAGGTGGGCAACTTTGATTAGCCTTATTACCATATGCCTCCTTCTGCAGATTTTTTACTGCTAAACAACATGTTGTTAAATGATAATAAAATATTGATGTCTGACTTAGCATGCTGTTTGAAATCGACAATTTATAAAGACAAATAATCTAGTATGTATACAGTAATAAAAGACTTTGGTTTTGTTCAGCAATCCAGGGTATACTGGTGTCACAGATCCTAGAGAGCACCCCTTTCCAGTTACCCTCTAAAACTGCTGTGAGTGGAATCCAAGCCCTTGCCACTTTGGATTTTCTGGGGTGTTTCAGGCTCCTGGGGCCTGAATGGAGTCCAGCCATTACTCCAAATCTTGGGGGCCCTAGGCACATTCCTGGGGCACAGACCTTCTATCTGGCTTCCCTCCCACCCCTCTCACAGAATTCCACCTCAAAGATGTGAAGCTTCTGGCTTACAATTTAACTCTCTCACGGGCACAAAGCAGGAGTGTGGGTGTGTGTGCACGTGTGCGCATGTTGACTGTTTGACACTTTGCCCAGTCTAACATTTTTATTCACTTTTTTCCTTAATGCTGTAAAGCACAGGAGAGTATGGATCATGCAAAACAGCGAACCCCAGAAACTACAATGTCCCTCCCTTTCTAGCTCACACTTGCCTTGTGAGCTCTGGGGGAACCGTAATCTGGGTCCAGGAAGACAGGTTGGTGGGCAGGGTTTCTCCTGCCGCATGCAGGCTGTTCCATGGTGAGTGGTCTCTCCCTTCCCTAATGGGGAAAATTGGCCCCCAAGCAGACCAGCATCTGCCCTTTTAAAATGTTCAGCCATCTTGTGCCAAGGGACACCCTTGCTAGTTTCCCCACAGGAGTCTGTCTTGTGTCAGGTGACTTTGTTGCCAAGGTGACTCTTACCCCTCCTCCATGTCCTCGCCCCCCGATCCCCATTCCCAAACCAGTTCTGGGCAGGGAACAGTCTTCTGTCTACAGTGCATAGATATCCAATGACTGGGTACTTAAGAATCAGCTACGCTTTATTGTTCTTTTGCCACCAGCCGTTGAAATCCCAACACAACATGGAGGCAAATGGACCATAAAGAGGGCAAAAGGCTGCACATTCAAAATGAAGTTTGCAACCTGACACAGACACACAGGGTGCATACTCTCACACAGAATTAATAAGTTGTACAGGCACACTCTCAGTTCATCACAACTGCCTGCCTCAATTGATCTGTTTAGGTATTTACACCTTCATCTTTATTATATTAAAATACTTTAAATTTTTTTCAGACATTTTATTTGAGGTACTTTGTTATATTTTCCTTCCTTCCGAACATCTGTTTTGTTTAATTAATTACTTAATTGGTTTATTGTGGGCAAGCTAATTCAAATGCATGAGTTTTACTTTTTGCTCTGAAGGCAATGAGATTTGTGGTTTCTGGGAGTGTGTTCCACAGCTGTGGCCAGCTGCCAAGAAAACTGTTAATCAGTTTGTCCTTTCTGGTGGACCGTTCCATTGCTCTGGTAGAATGTAGCTGCCCTGCATGATGAGAGAGGGTGTGTGTGTGTGTGTGTGTGTGTGCGCGCGTTCCTGAGATAAACTGGGCCAATCCTAGGCAGTGCTCTGAAAATCGAGAACAGACCCTTAAATGTGGGTCTTGGGACCAACTCTAATCAGAAGCCTCATTCTTTGGTGTAATGGCCTGAAATAATCAAGCCTAGAGATTATGAATGATTGGATCATTGTGTTCAAATCAGAGTGAGTCTGAGAGTGCAGTCTGCTGGGCTGCTACGGGTAAAAGAGGGCATTCTAAGCCGCTGTTATCAGAGGGAAGAACTCATAAGGATCTCAAGGATGGAGACCACCTTAACTTTTGAATAGAAAATGTCATTAGGGAAGGGTGAGGTTATGGGTGAGGTGAGTTCTTCAACGTACGTCCCTCTCCCCACTAACAGCAGATTCCATTTGAACCAACTAGTCTTCATCCCTGGTGACAGTAACCCAGGCACTGAGATATCTGGGGCACAGTGCTATTTGTATGTAACATTTAGAGAAATGTAGAGCTGGGCATCATCTAGAGCTCATGATGTTGCACTCTATCCCACAATGGCGTCATGTACATATTTAACAGCGTAGGGGAGAGAATTATGTCTGTGGGACTCCATGGCTTTTTGTGAAGACTATACTGCCTATCAGTGGGGTTGGCCACCGTGACCCTTCACCTTTGGATTTGATCCAAGAGGAACTCCATGTCCTTGTTGGATGCCTGATTGGTAGGGATTGAGAATATTAATAGGAGACAGGTGGTGTTGTAGGCTGACCTTTGTGAGATTCTTCATTAGTTTTCTTAGACACTGGGGGAAGCTGGATCTTGGGAAGTAGTTTGTGAGACCAATAGTAGACAGTGATGGTTAATTCACTATTGGCTGGATTATTTAATGCTTTAGGGTGAGTAGTAGATCTTCCTCATCATAGGTGATTGTGACAATCTGTTAGCAAACGTCTGTGACCTTCTCAACTCCCTTTCACTGGGCAAGAAGGACACAGATTTGCAAATGGTGGTTTGGATTTTCTTCATTAGAGCTACTAGAAATCCTAGAATAAAAATATAAATTTAATTTATAAAGGGTTTTCTCTGAGGTATGCTGTGGAGCTAGCAACTATGTTTTACAGAATTCAGGGCTTAATCCAACACTCTTGGAAGTTATGAAAGGTCCCCATTGACTTCCATGGATGTTGGATCAGACTCTGAATGTTTTCCTGATTCTTGCTTTTATTGCCCATACTGTGAACAAAGAAAAGGTACCAGTGTAACATTGAATTTGAGGGGCCTTGGCATACAAGAATAGGGGAGAGGCAGTTCTGAAATTCTGATTCTTTGGCAAGGACAAGAAGCACAAAGTGGGTTAGGTAAAAAAGCTCCGAAGAGGATATTTAATTCTAATATCAACCTAAAGAAAATGATCCTAATGTCACCTTCTGTTACCTTATGATTTAAGTCAGATGAAATAAGCTCTAAAAATGCCTTCTTTCTCAACGTAAAAAAGACACAGGCTAATAGTCACTTGGGATGGGGTATACAAACCTCACACCGGCTTGAAGGGATTAAAAGGCAATACTAAACGCAGGTAGCCCCACCCCGCTGGGCCTGCTGAGCAGGCTCCAGCTTTAAAAGGAGCTCAGGCAAGGGGTTGTGGACAGGAGTCCTCCTCTGGGAAGTCAGATGGAAGGTGGAGTCTGAGAGGGGACCACAGAGTGGCTAAGGCCCCAGGCAGTACCTTCTCCAACCACCACCCACTTTGAGAACCAGTGGGTCCTGCAGGGCCTGCTTCTTTGGACTACTTGTGATGCTAATGACTGTTTGGACTATAGGGGCCATGCCACAGACTGGAGGAGCACATAGATAGGAAGTAGCCCAGGATGGCAATCTCTCAACAGGGAGGAATCTGCTAATGTTACTTCTCGCAGGGACCAGATCTGGGACCCAGTGGTGAGGGAGGGCCTGGGTCCCTTTACCATCCCCCACTTCAGGACAAAAGGCCCAAATGGGGGGAAGGGGGAAGCAAACACGCCTGGCTTGGGGTCAGGCATCACTACCATCTCTTTGAGAAAGAGACAGAGGGTGGAGGTCAGATGTGCCAACCCTAGGCCACCTGGCCCTCAGAGCACCCTATTGTATCATCTGTTTAGCTTCCTTCAAAATGTGTTATTTCTTTGTGCTTTATGAATATCCTTATTATGGTTTAGTCTGTGACTTTGCTTCCTGAATTACCATCTGAATCTGACTTACTCTTGATAATAAATAGTTAGAGCCATGATGAAGTTATCCAATAGGGCTTCATTACATTCACTGGCAATTTATTTTAAAGACATGTGAATTGTGTCCTTCTTTCCAGGCAGATACGATGCTGTTCCATACAGCATATCTCAGGGCTTTTAAATCCACGGGGGAAATTATATTTTAAATTACTAAAGGGGGAAAAATTGGCATGGCTTGACACTAAGGATTAACTGTTCCTACATAAATTAATTTGTTTTAAAGATGTGATACTTTCTGGGTATTGATGTGGATGGTTTGGTTATTTAGCTCATACCTCATAGGCAAATTCAGTGAACAGTATGCAGATACTTGGCTGGATGTTAATATTTAAGAAGTATTCATGATGAAACAAATACTAAAATCATAATTGCTCTGATAATCTGGAGTCTTTGAGATGTGGGGGGGAGGGGGGAAACTGCAGAAGCGTAAAACAACATCAGTGCCTGGAAAAGCAATCTTCATTTATTAAAGCAAACAAACAAGTAAACAAACACCGCATGTGGGGGACACAGTCTCTGACTTTGTTATCCATCTGCTTTGTACAAGTTAGGGTGAGGCTTTTACAAGTGATTCCAGAGAGACATGGGGCTATTTGGCATGTAGGAAGCTTTTACTCGTATGGGGTATTCAATAGTGTGTAAACCAAAACAAATATCTGTCTCAAATAGAACCATTAATTAATCAGTAATCCATTTTGTTTGTAGGCTTATCTTCCCTAGTTTTAGAAAGAACAAAAGGGAAATTATTCAGTCTCTAGAAAGCAGTTCCTTCTCTGACCTCTTCCTAGTCAGACTGACAGACTCCCTTGCTATGTCCAGAGAGCTCTCTCTCCTTCCTCATCTGACCTGCTATTCAAATTATATCAGGGTGAGGCTACTTTGACACTTCCACAAGGAGTGTTTTTATCAACGAGTATCATCTGGAGGTAAAGCAAAATTTTTGTCTCGCATACAAGAACTCTAATCTTTTCTGGTTTTCCCCCCGCCCCCTTTCTGTCTTGAAATCCAGCATTTCACAGGCCACTTTGATCTCCATCTCCCCAGGCACGCCTCAGAAAGCATGGTTCTTGACTTTGATTTGCATGTCCATTGTTCTCAACTGTAGGAGTTAGAATACACCGTCCATACCTCTTCTAAAATCTCTTCTCAATTTGCCCTTACCATTAAATATAAACTGACAGATCCCAGATCCTGTGTGAGAAGTCTGCCTTGTTTATCTTTTTAGTATTTTATTTTGTATGTCAAAATTTTAGTACATGAATACATATATGAAGTAGCCTATGCTTGTCTAGCATAACATGGTTTAGGATACTGTTGCTTCTACAGACAGAGGGAAGGTTGCATGACTTATTTGGTGGTATTATAAATAGATATGTTTGTTCATTATCTCTGACCATGCAACAGCCACTGATCAACTCCTCCCATCTCTCCCCACCCTACGCCCCATACCTGCAGAGGCCCAACAGTTTTCATGCTATGTTTGCTCCAGTGGGCTTCCACATGGCTGTGGATTGGGAAGACTAATGGCGCATCAGTTCAACTCCCTTTTTCTGTTGGGTTTGAAGCATTTCATTCCCCTTTCTCTCTGTTGCTCATATCTCTGCAGCACAGTGGGAGGCAACATGTGAGCCACTGCCTGATCCCAGAGCTGCTTTAATAAAATGATCACAGAAGGTGTGCTCTGGAAATGACTGAAATTATTAGCAGAATGTTTTTACTTGCAGAGAACCACTTAGGAGAGACTTCTTTAATAACCAGCTTTTTGGAAGACTGTTATCTACCCATAGTCAAGTTTAAATATTTCATTGTTTCTCATTTCTGTAGTAGACAATATTAACAGCGCTGATATTGCAATGACAGGGGCAGGGTTACAACTCAGCAGGGGTTTTTCCTCATGCCTGGGTTTTATTGTTTTTTAACTTGTTCTGAAGACTTATATAACCACAGAATTTCTCTGAAAGATTATCTGGTCCCATAAACATAAGGCTCCAATTTCAATCTGCAAATAAAATCTTTAAATACTCTAAAATGTTGAAAGTGAAGTAATGGCAAACTTGGTTCTTGTTATACTATTCAAAAACAATAACAGTCTAAAACTGTCTAGAAACCTAGAGGTGAGGGGAAATGGGGGGAGGGATAGCTCAGTGGTTTGAGCATTGGCCTGCTAAACCCAGGGTTGTGAGTTCAATCTTTGAGGGGGCCACTTAGGGATCTGGGGAAAAATCAGTACTTGGTCCTGCTAGTGAAGGCAGGGGGCTGGACTCAATAACCTTTCAAGGTCCCTTCCAGTTCTAGGATATAGGATATCTCCATTAATTTAATGGGTGGAGTAATTGCTGAAGAGGGGTGTGTGGCAGTGGATTGAGTCAGTTTTCACTGGACATTGAAGGGAAGTAGGTCCAGAGACCCTTTACAAAAGCAATTTTAAAAAGTTTCAGATATACTTGATGGATTTGAGGCTGTTGACACTACTTTTGTAGTCTCAGTGGGAATCTGGTTGGACTAATTAATAATTACTGACACCACACAGTATGAAATTGAGTGAAGATTGGCAGGATAGAGTCTAAGATGAATAGCCACTTTGTCCAACACCTACGGGAACTTGTGGAATGGGGTTTTTTGTAGTTGCTAGTTTGCTTATAGTTGTGATCACTTTCCTGTTAGATATCCCCTTGACTAATAAACCCTTTCTCTGTACTTAATAATAGCAATTAGTTGTATTTAGCAGGGACCATTTGGTGCTCTCTGCTCCTTCCTGTCCATTTCAGGAGCATAGAGATTTTGGTATTTTTTTTTAAAGGTTTTATTTTATCAGAAGTATGGTCTCGGTTGTATTTTTATTTGCAAAGTAAATGTTTTGCTTTCCCCTATCCTATTTTTTTAATTGCCAAATGAATAAATTACATTTCTTATTCTTGTAGATTTCTGCCCTAGAGTTATGTAGTTTCCTACTGACATTTTGTGTTGCTTGGTTTCAAAACACCTGTCACTTTCCCAGCATTTGTTTCAGTGTGTCAGGTTTTTTTGGTTTCCCTGTAGAATTCTTTCAACTGTCTTTTTGATCAGAATAATTATTTTGTCTGTCTCTGAGCTGCTATGCTGCTTTTGCTGAAATGAGTGTTATTAATATTCCCTACAAATAAGTCTTAAGGGCTTCCCAGATATTCTGGGTGATGTAACAGACTGTGCATTAATAGAATGGTACCAATTAATTTTTTATAATTTTTTAGTCCAGGATCTCTTCTAGTTGTAGCGGTTTAATTTCTGCCTTTAAAATATGCTATTTTTTGACAAGCAAGATTTTAAAATATTGGGTAATATCTTCTGGAATTGTTGGAGTCTAAAATGAAACCTGAAGTATTTTTGGACAACACCATGTCCTAAGGAATTATGAGAATAATTGTTGAGGAAATTGTCTTTTATAGAGTCAACTTCCACTGCAACTGGCTTATATAGAGAGCTGAACAAATCATTGACTTTTTGGTTTGATGGCCAAACTGAAAAATCGGGGGGGGGGGGGGGGGGGGGGGGGAAGAGAAGGGGGGGGGGGGGGGGGGGGGGGGGGAAAGAAAGGAATAAATTTCAAACTAAAACTGATTTTTTTCCAGTTTTTTTCCCCTGAAGTAAAAAAACTGAAAAACTATTGTTAATCCAAAGAACTGACATTTTACAACAAAACTGTTTGAATTTGACCCAAATTCATGAATCGTTTCAATCACCCTGAAACTGCATTTTTGTTAAATTTACTATTTGCCCAAAAAATCTCAACCCAGCTCTATTTATATAACACTTTACAAACATACAATAGCAGTACAAAGGACAAATAATTTAAATCTCCACACACAAAAAATACATCACTATGTGGGTCTGTTGTTTCTAGCATGGCACATCCCAAACCACTGCACTGTCACAAACGTTCCAGAATTCAAACATGTAGGAGACAGCTTTCTTGAGGGCTAGCCAAAGACCGTGGAATGAACTCCCACAGAAATTAAGGACCATCACAAACCTCGCCACCTTCTGCTCTGAGTGCAAGGCACATTTCTTCAACCTGCCTGTTCTCAGGATATAGCAGTGTGTCTATAAATATTAAAGTCTAAAACAAAACACTCCACTGCACATACTTCTCCCCCGGGAACAGAATGAGAGAACAAACATGTGACAGATGTTAGTCATGTTGTTTTATGCACTATTGGAGGGTGCAAAAGTACTTTCAGTATTGCCAAATTTAAGAGATCAAAAATCATGAGTCGGACCCCCCAAAATCATGACATTAAAAAAAAGATTATATTGTGGGGGTTTTTTTAGGTCAGTCTCTTGATTTTTTTTTTTTTTAACTCCCCCTGCCCATCGCCAGGATGTGTTCAAGGGACAATTAGTGTTGCCCAGTACTCCCACATCTGCTCAGAACCCACCATCAATACAGCCCCATCAGCCCCCACCCTCCTCACTTCAGCCCCCAGCCTCACCTCTGCTCCTTCTGGTTCTTCATTCTTCATAGGCCTTAGGGAAAATAGCACCCTGGGCGAACTTGTATTTTGGCGCTTCCCCCATCATCCCTGGCCCCCACGGGCTCCCTGGGGTTCCCCCCTTCACCTATGGACCCCACTGCCTCCCCCAGTGTTTAATTTGCATTGAAAGAGATGCCAGAGATCAGCCCTGGCACAAATTAAGCACTGGTAGGGTGGCCTGATACCGGTGGGTGCTGGCCGAGTGCCCAGCTCTGAAGGCAATGCCAGCAGCAGTGCAGAAGTAAGGGTGGCATGGTATATGGTGCGTTGCCACCCTTTCTTCTGCACTGCTGCTGTGGTTTGTGCTGCCTGGTGCTCGGCATGTGGCACAAGGCAGGTTTCACGCTGTCATACGGGGTCTGCATCTTGCCAGAACCCATGGCCCTCCTGCAGCCCTTGGGCCACTCCTGGCTCACTGGGGCACCACTTCAGATTTTGTGGGGTGGGAGGAAATTTAAACCGTGATTCTAGGGACTACTTAGGCACCTGAAAACTCTAGGGTTTTTCACAAATAGTAATTAAGGAATTAACTGACAGGAGCACTGTATCTAATTGTTATATAAAGAAAGAAAAAATATGTACAAGCTCCAATTAAACATTTTAAAGTTTATATGTAAATTTAGAACAATCAGGAGATAATACAGCAAGATATTCCCAATCCCAAATCTTAAGCTTTAACACAGATATCAGAAACACACGTTTGATACTTTGTACACTGTCTTTAGTAGAGATAAATTAAAATCTGCTTACTTTCTCTAACAGACGCATTCTGTGTTACTGCCATTATCTACTCTATTTTAGTCAATTTGTTTTTCACTCCACTAAAAACATACTTAAATTTTAACATATATGATTTAAGGTTTCTTTTCTCCTTTATGAAGAAATGGAGTTTATCTTTCTAATTATTTTGACATTTATGTTTACCGATCACAGTCATGTATGTGACTCACTAATATTTGACTCCATTATTGCTATTGGTATCATAGTTGGAACTGCATTTATTTTCATGCAAATTTTAAGTTATTTTACAGATAAACTAAAAATACAATTTGAAAATAAGCAACCTTCATCTTCACAGTGTCTAAAGTTATATGTTTAGCTAATGTGTTTTTAAACTGGCACTGGTAAAGTTAGTACAAGCTAAAGTTACTTTCTAGAAGGATACTACTATTTGATTGTACCACTTTAAATAATGAATGACAAAGCACTTTAAGATAATAAAAGTAATAATAATTACTCCAGCCAGGACAGGTTTAGACATTTTAGAATTCACTAGAATTAAATTTAAGCATGAGAGAGAAATAAAATTATGAAATGCATAGATAAGTCAAAAAACTAAAATAACAGCACTTTGAAAGAATAAAATTACAGAGAATATATGTGTATTACAGGAAGTCACAACAACAATAATACATGTATGTATTGGGGGGTGAGAGGGGAAGAGAGAGTGTGTGTGTGTGTGTGTGTGTGTGTGTGTGTGTGTGTGTGTGTGAGAGAGAGAGAGAGAGACGCATGCGCAGACACGCTGCCCCTTTAGGTAAATCAGCACTTACCAGTCTGAAGGCTGCTTGTTCAGACATAGCAGCAGCCATCAGAAGGTCCGTCCCACTCCTGAACTCTGTCATCAGTTTTGCAGTATATGTTTGTTCTCCATCGGGTAAACTAACAGAGAAGTCTTGAGATATATTTACTTCCCCAGTACAGGGGTCAGGGGTCAGTGCGGAGATGAGGGAAAGGGGGCACCCTGACATCAGCACCCCCCTTTCCCACCCCACCCCTGTTCTGCACATGAGAACTGGCAAGGTGCTGCTCCAGGGCTGCAGAGTAGTGGGGTGAGAGGCACCCCTGCTCCGAAGGAGACCCGTTTATAAAGGTGCTCCAGCCTTTGCCCAGTTTGCCTGTGCCTAGGGCTGACTCCGCCCCCAACTCCCACTTCCCATGCTGGCAGGGGAGCTGTCGCGTGGGGCTGAATTTGCCTTGCCTCTCTGATCCTGCTGATATCTCAAATGTACTCAATCCCAAGTATCGGAGTGGTAGCCGTGTTCGTCTGTATCAGCAAAAACAATGAGGAGTCCTCGTGGCACCTTAGAGACTAACACATTTATTTGGGCATAAGCTTTCGTGGGCTAGAACCCACTTCATCGGATGCATGAAGTGAAAAATACAGGAGCAAGTATAAATACATGAAAGGTTGGGGGTTGCTTTACCAAGTTGAGGTCAGTCTAATGAGATAAATCAATTAACAGCAGGATACCAAGGGAGGAAAAATAACTTTTGAAGTGTAAGAGAGTGGCCCATTACAGACAGTTGACAAGAAAGTGTGAGTAACAGTAGGGAGAAATTAGTATTGGGGAAATTAAGTTTAGGTTTTGTAATGACCCAACCATTCCCAGTCTTTATTCAGACCTAATCTGATGGTATCTAGTTTGCAAATTAATTCCGGTTCTGCAGCTTCACGGTGGGGTCTGTTTTTGAAGTTTTTTTGTTGAAGAATTGCCACTTTTAGATCTGTTATTGAGTGACCAGAGAGACTGAAGTGTTCTCCTACTAGTTTTTGAATGTTATGATTCCTGATGTCATTCATCATTTTCACCAAGCAATCAGTTAAGAATTTTATTTGAGAAAAGACTAATACATGGAATTACTTTTCCTTGAGTATTTTTTCCTTCCAAATAGATGTGTAAAGGTCATATTTTCAAAAGTATTTAGATGCCTAAGGATGCAAATGGGAGTTAAGCATCTAAACTGCTTAACTGCTCATGTAAACTCCCTTTAGCATGTTTAGGCATCTAAATCCTTTTGAAAATCTGGCCCTTATTCTTTTTTGTTTTGTTTGTATCCTGGTATTTTCTCTGGACAGTAGGTGAAATACTGGCCCTTCTAAAGTCAATGAGAGTTTTGCTATTGACTTGAATAGGACCTGGATTTCAACCATTGCTTTTGCTGGGGTTGATGGTCTTTTATAAGTTGTGCTCTAAAATATTGGTAAAGCCCTATCTTTGTATCTGTGAGAATTCCAGTGTCATTAAGGAATACCCTGAAGCATTTTAGATCGAAATCTACACCAATGGCTTCTCTGAATGGAGAGCAAATTAATTCATTTTATCATCTATAGAAACAAGTAATCGATTCCCCTTTTTTATATTCTTCATCGAAGTGGAGAGCATTGAAACAATGGGATTATTGTACTCAAGGATAGTAAAATGCTATTAGAGATTTGAGGCTTGTTACTGATAAATGGTCACAGGCAGACTGCTTAAAGTCATGCAAAGGAGCACTAGAGCCATCCATGGCATCATAACACAAAATGGGTGGGAAGTTCAGTTAGTGGCTCAATGCAGGTGAGGTACTTGAAGGAGAAAATAATTCATTTGTTTTCCACGCAGTTGGCAAGGTAGAGTTACAGTGAATCAGCGATCAGACAAAGCTTGGCAAATAGACTTGTCCTGGCAGGCTGTCATTGGATAATTTAAGGGAAACGTGTGGTGGGGTCTGAACTGTTCAAAGATGATAAACATCCAGCCCTTCAAATAGATCAGTAGATAGTGGCTCTGCTGAGCCAGAATAAATAGCTGCAAAAGTTGCAACAGAACAAAACTCGAATGGCTGCTGGTCATTTTCCTCCCCATTTTGTGTGCGTTCTGATGTTTTTTTCACCTAGTTTTAGTGTAATTAGATGCATGCAAAAATTCTGCTCCTGATGGAAGGGAGGACATTAACAATATAGGCCACCCATTACAACAGAACACTAAATTGACAGAAGGCCTTTTGTGGACATAAAGGTCTACCCATGAATCTGGCAGTTTCCGTTCCTGGCTTGACTACTTTAATATTCCATTGGACGGGGAGCTGTGCCTCAGTTTCCCCCTTGGTAAAACATGTATAACAACTTATTTTCCTGAGCGGTTCTCAGTCTTTCAAAAATATTAATTGTAACCATGATAAGGGGTGTGGTTTTTATTTTTAATTTCTTAAAAACAGTAATGTAAAATACAGAGACCTTGTCACTGACCCCTGTACTGGGGAAGTAAATATATCTCAAGATTTCTCTGTTAGTTTACCCGATGGAGAACAAACATATACTGTAAAACTGACTTAAGCGGGAGCAGGATTCGGTCACAGGAGACAGGGAGTCTAAGAAATAGCTGAAGGAAATATCTTCTAGCACTGTCTGACATGTCCTGTTATCACGCACTCTGTGCTAGACTGTAATATATTTACATAGACTCTTCTTTGTATGAGAACAGGAAATTCCAAAGCAATATAAATGTGCTATGAAACTGGTAATAACAGTGGCTGTAAAACTTAAACATACTTTGAATAGCTTTAAATTAACAGCTCTAGCAAATGCACCTTGTAAAGCTTGGTCATATGTGACTTCATTCTGTTTCATTCCTGTAGTATAAACAGTATGTTGGCTTCATGAAGTCAAATGTGCGAAACATCTTCATAAGGGGAAAACAACAAGCCAATGGGTTTGTTTCACAGTTGAGATGCAGCGGTTAAATGAGACTGATGATCATTATGATGAGTATTTTCTGAATGAAATGCTACTAGTGCCTTGCAATGATAGGACTTTCTTTTGAAGTCTGTATAGGACAACAATCTGCTTCAGACTAGATATCTGGAGCAAGGGTTGGAGGTGGGGTTAGGTGGGGAGAAAAGAAGGGAACATGCTGCATTATCACTGGTTACCAGTATTACTCATTAACACAAATATACTTAGATGAAGATGTGCCACAGTTTCAGGGAAATATTCGTATAACTGTTCTGCTTGTTGGACTCGCAGCCTTTGATAGTTTAGTTAATCCAGTGACGAGTGTGAATAATTTTTTTAGCAAGGGCAAAAATCCTTATAATGAGTCTGTGTTATCCAGGGGCAACCCCTTCTTCAACTTAATTAGTTAGATGGCACCCTAGTCCCAAAAATACTTGGCTTGTTTCCAAGCACTCTGCATTGTACTCTATCGTACTAAATTTAAAAGCATGAACTATGGGCTGATCCACAGCAGTAAAACCCTTTGGAACTGTGGGTTGTGAAATTATGTACTATTCTGGGGAAATGGATGGGGCATTTTTCACATTTTAAAAACAAGATGCATATATTTTTGTAAGCCATATTTGCATATAAGTAAGTGTGTGTGTGTGTGTGTGTGTGTGTGTATATATATATATATATATATATATAATCTATAATGCTTTGTTTTAAGAGCCTAGGCTGCTGTACAGGTTAGTGTCTATCGCTTGTCCTATAGAAATAGCTAAAAGGGTGACTGAAAAGCTGCTGCTATAGACAAGAAACCATTAAAACTACGCACACTCCCACAACTGGGTGAGGATTTGGGAAGTTAGTTCTGACCCCCATCAGTATTAATGTATGCAGTTTTCCAGCTACTCAGTGAACATTCCTTCTCCTGCACCCCCATACTCCCCACCCCAAACCACTCCTTGGAACAGGAATGAGATGGCAGATACTTGATTCTCTACCACTTTTATGCTGGTACCAAAGGGGTGTAAAATGGTAGCGAACCAGAGGCAGAATTTTACATCACCTTTATAGTCACTCTTTGCCCAGGTGTAAATCACTACACAGCGTGCAAGGCAGTGCAGATTCGGGCCCCGTGGGAACGCAACTCTCTTGCTGTAGCTAGGCTGACCTATGGTAGTGGGAAGGTAGTGTAGAAGCATCTGAATGGGTGGCCTGGCTCTCCAGGAGATCTATGATCCATATGGACCATGGAAGATCCAGGGGGTTAGGTGCTGAATTCCCGCCACTTCTTTAGAAGGAGGAACAATGGACAGCCTCCTTCTACATAGAACTATCTGGTGGGAACTCCAGACTCACTAAGTTTCCTGTTCACTACTCTGGAGTAATCCCCATCTGGTCTGATTCGGCCCTGATCCAAAGCCCATGGAAAGATTGCCATTGACTTCAATAGGCTTTGGATCAGGTCCTTACTATAGTGTGTCCTGCACTGTGCATTTCTCTAGAAAAATCCAAGAGATGCCACATAACCCAGTTTGTTCTTCCCTAGAGTAGTGGGAGACGTTTTCTCCCTTCTTTTTCATAGTATAGTTTGCTGTATAATAGCCATAATCGTTATTGCTTTGTGGTATATAGTATTTGCAATAAAAGGCTATCAGGATTGATTAAAAGCCTCAGCTTCAACATTTAATCAAACTCTGCAGCCGTTTATTGCTGGGTACGACAAAACAGTGAGATTATCCCTTAAATATAGTGCAATAAACCAGATTACTCATAAATCAGGTACAGTATAGTATATCCCTATATTGTCTTTCCTTTTTATTAAGTGAGATGAGAATACACAATCTGAAATGCCCACAATAATTCTGTGCTGTGATCTTAAATTTCAGCAGTACATAAAAAGGTATTTTTTCTTTTTTTTTTTTCTTATGTGAGAGAATTATTGTCATGTTTCTACAAGTTTAAAATCAAAGCTGTTGTAGATTAAATCCATGAAGGATCTCATGTTCACCAAGGATTTTGCAGAGTATGTGTTTGTTTTGCTTTAAAATTGCCAGGAAAAGACTAATAGAATCATTAACCCTCTGGAGTTATCGACATATAGTATTCTGTAGAGCCAATACTTCAGAGTGCTTTTGGACTGGGTTCTAAGAGCCAAAGTCTGATCCTGTTTAGCCTAGGGAAAAGAGGTGAGTTTAGTAATCATGTTGCCTAAACATATATTAATGTGATTTTTAAACACCAGTTAGTATCTAGTGTCAGCAGTGATATTGAAAAACATATTGAGCATGATTAGCTAACGTTTTTATAAATACAACTGTCTTTGTTTATTCTAAGTGCTATTTGGTATGTTTAATTTGTTAATACATGCCATATTTTCCTAGTCTAAACAGGGCCTATATCATACTCAACATACATGTTGAGTAGTACCTAAAACACATACGGTCCCATTCATTTCACTGGAATTTATGTGTATAGTAAGATATTACTCAATATGAGTAAGTCCTCAATTTGTACCTGTAGTTGTACATGTGAATCCCCCCCCCCCCTTTTTTTTTTTTGGACATGTAAATTTTCATAGCACCAAAAAAATCAGTTTTTTCCTGTTGCATCTCACTTTTCCAGAGAGTTCCATGCACAAAGCGAAGAGGAGATGGAACAGTATTGTCCTCTATGGAATTCCATATTGGTGGTTCTTGAGGAACATCAAAATGAATGGTTTTGTGAATTGAGAACAATCAAAAGGAAAAGTTCCCAACAGGATAAGGAGAGCTGGTTGGAAAACCAACATTTTTCTTATGAGAAATTTTGACTGAAAAATCTTCACTTCCAATTTTGTGGTTGGGGGGGAGGAATTCCACAAAATTTTGAGACAGAAATTTTCATTTTTAAATTAACACTTCATTTTAAATCTCATTTTGTTTGGTCTTTAAAGTGAAAATTATATTTTAAGTTGATTCAAAAAAATCTTATTCCAAAGATCTATTCGAAATAAATAAAAAAAAATCACTTCAAAACTTTCTACGAGGAAAATAAAAATATTTTCATCAGAATTGAGACTCCCACAAAATAAAATTGGGTTCAAGACGAAGAAACGTTTTTGGGTGGGAAAACTGTGTCTCTGAAAAGTTTCATTCATGTCTGTGGATTTATTTTTGGACCAGACTTTGATATCTTTATTTGTACTGAATATATCTTTCTCCACAGTAACCTCACTGACTTCTGTAGGACTGTTCAGTGTATAATGTACTTTTTAATATGAGTAAGGGTCTAACCCTTTACAAAGGCAACAAAGGATGGAATAACCTATAAAAATATTGTACCAGGATAGGTACTCTAGAACCAGTACGTTTTGGAGTCATAAACAGACCTGTCAATTTGTTCAAGATTACATGTTTTGAGAAAAACAAAGAAAATGTGCTAGGTTGTTTTAAATAGATGGAGATCTTTTAATCACATGCCAGTGTCAGGAAATGATACTGCAATTGTTTTTGACAGGAATTACTTTGTGCATTTGATGTTATAATGTGAAAAAATTGTGGAGCTTTCATTGTTTGTTTAGATTCCAAGTGTTGCAAATGAATTTATGGCACATAATTTGTATTTTCTGCCAGTACCTGCTGATTAAGCATCAAGATGTATTGGGCAAATCCTCCAGACTAATTGGTAAACAGGAAAAGCTAATTGTAGTTTCTATATGCAGAGTTGAGCTAAAAGCAGATCTGATTGGAGGTGGGGAGAAACTGTAGTAGTTCTAGTATCAGAGGGGTAGCCGTGTTAGTCTGGATCTGTAAAAAGCAAGAGAGAGTCCTGTGGCACCTTTAAGACTAACAGATGTATTGGAGCATAAGCTTTCGTGGGTGAATGCCCACTTTGTCAAATGCATCCAATACATCTGTTAGTCTTAAAGGTGCCACAGGACTCTCTGTTGCTTTTTGTAGTAGTTCTACAATGTCCTTTTAAAAATGTTACTGACTGTCCCAGCCCTTAGATATAAAACACGACTGTAAGTCACATTCTCCTTTCGATAAACATACATGGCTTCCATTTACTTCATTGGGAAAACCTAACCATCCATCCAAGAATAACATTTGAGCCTTTCTGCTATTTTTATACAATTGAGCCTTATTAGTGCAGTGAAGAAAAGTGGAGAAAAGGGTAGTAGGCCTAGCTATAAACTGGAGAAAAGTCACTATGGAGAGGTAAAGGAAAACAAACTTTCAGCAAGGGTTTGCAATGAGGAGGATTGGTGGGACATACAGATAAGCAAAAGCTGGTTTAGGTTGCAGGAAGATACGGGGGGAAAAGGCTCTTACATCAGCTTGTCCAGAGGACAGACACAGGGTTAGTGATTGTCTACAGGAGGGATTGAGTAGACTGGCAGGAGCCTAGGTTCAAAGTGTAGATTAGAGCAAACCCATTGAGGATTTTAAAAACCAAAGAGACTGGTTGGAATGGGGTCCTGAAATGAAGTATCATCATTGTCTGCGGAGGTGGCCGATATGTCAGTGCATCTCTGTGTGAAGAGGTAAGCAGTGGTTACTAGGAGATTTTTTTTTTTAATAGCAGTTTAACACTTTATCTTATCATTAGCAGGGAGGGGAGGGGAACTAGTGTACATCAGGTGCAGACTCATGAATTAAAGGAGAAGCTGAACCTTCACATTCTATCAGAGGTTGGTTAGGACACAAACAGGGCTCTGCCAACCCTGTCTTTAATGCTGTTTGGCAGAAGGCTCCGTTGTTGTGTTTCTATAATTTAACTCTTTTTTGATGAGGATAGGTTGTTGGCCAATTGCTCAATCCTAACCTGGAAGACCAGTGGACTGCTTTTGGTCTGGCCCTACCAAGAGGGCAAACTTCCTCCTAGCATAGCTCTCAGGGTCATCGGGACATACAAGCCCTCTCAGCGTGTTCAGGTGCAGTCCCCCGGGCAGATGTTGAGGAAGAGGGAATCAATAAATAATACTTTGCATTTATATCTCAGATTCTTCAAAAATGATATTTACAGTCAAATAAACAACTAGATCTAGGGCTAATTCTCCTCAGTTACAAAGTGGAATTTCATTGGCAGCCAACAGGAGAAATGTTTAAACATTGAAATTTAATTTCTAATACAAAGGCAATAAAATCCTCCTACACTGCCTTAGCATACTAGAGAGTCAAGATGTTCAACTACGATCCATGTTTGCCAGACAAATATGATGATCATTATCAGCTATGGGCATTATAGATGCCTACCTGTAAGGAGCAAGGTGGATTCAGATGGTAGTAGGCCTAGCTACAAACTGTCCCAGAAAGACACAAGATGAAAGTGTGGTAAAGATGGAGGCTAATGTATTATCTTAGACCTTGCCTACACTTGCAGTGGCGTGTAGGGTATATGTAACTTCACACCACAGTGGAAGGCAGGCTGCATCCACACTCACTTCCGTGTGTAGCTACACATGGCAGCGAAAGCCTTTGGCATGGGAAAAGCAGTGGGGAAAGGTTCTGGCAGCTTTCCACCGCTGGAGTCTTTCCCCGCGACCTCCCTGCTGTTGGAATCTCTTGCCGTGGCAGGGAAAGGCTCTGGCAGCAGGACGTTACACTGCTAAAAATAGCAGTGTGGATGTGGGAGGCAATGCTTGGGCATGCAGAGAGCAGTGTAGGATATAGACCCTCATGTTCAGGTGTGTAGGGCACTCTGCTCTACTTACCTCTAAGCCATGCTCACTGCCCACACTGGTATTTATACCCATGCTAGCTGGGTGTGCAGAGTCTGTATTCTACACACCGCTGTAGGTATAGACCTACTCTAAGGTATATGACCCCCACTACTGTAGTATCTGAGTGTCTCACAGTCTTTAATGTATTTATCCTCTCAATGTGCTTGTGACGTAGGGAAGCACTATTATTCTTTTTTTACTGATGGGGAACTGAAGCATAGAGAGGCTAAGTGACTCTCCTAAGGTCACACAGGAAGTCAGTGGCAGAGTAGCGAATTGACCCCCCAGGTCCTCTAAGACCTACACTAATGCCCGAACTGCTCCATCATCCTTCCTCTATGAAGTGTGTTAATTACTATATTAATTTCTCTCTGAAAATATTAATTGCAAATAAGTCATGTGAATCATTAATCATACAGGGATAATAATCAGGGGTTAAACCTTAAAATGAAGTGCTACTTTTGGGGATCAGGAGGATGTGTACAAAGAACAGGACTGAGGTTTAGACTGACTTCCACCTTCAAACAGGAGTTAGAAAATCCTAGCGAGACACTGGGGATTGGAGACATAAATGGCAGAGCTATGCAAATACCATGGTATTTGAGGAGATCTAATCTTAACTAATAACCATACCCCGCTTAGGGATAGCTAAACTCAAACAAAAATGCCAGCTAGTTAATTGACATTTTGCTATGCTGAAGACAAGATGAAGCTTGAAGAAAAAGAAATAATCTGATTTCAAACTTCTAAAAAAGGCAAATTCTTAATAAAAGAAAACGCTTTCATGGAGAAACATGATCGATACTCAGTTTTCCATCTTGAATGAAGAGAGACAGAGGACTCTGGGTATGTGATGAGACACTAATCCCAGGTCTTGACTGCTTGTGATCATTAGTATCCCAAAGAAAAGGAGACCCACAGAAGCGAAGAGACTCACCTGAGGCCATGAACCACGTCAATGTCAGAGTCAAGATTAGAACAGCTGATGCTCGCTGTATCTCATTCACATGGCAGTTCATTCCCCAGCTCCCATCCATGAGAGACTGGATTTGTTAACTTTCTGGTATGCTGCAAAACCCATCTGTTTTCTAGGTGTATTTAAGCAATAGGTGAATTGAAGGACATGACTTTTTTTTCTTATTAGCCCCCAGAGGGATATGGAACTATGTACTTATATACATTGTATATGTGTTTGTAAGGATACTTCTAATCATGTACTGTTTTTAATGTCGTGTGTTTCTACATTTCTTTTCAAATTACTATCTGCAACACTTTATTATTATATTTCATAACCCTGTTCCTTCCGTTTGCCATAATGTATGATGAATCCTCATGCTGGAAATCAGCAGATGCAGATTTATGTACTTTGGTCACATTAGATGTAGAGATGAAAATAACCTTGAGAAAGTTATTGTGGAAGGAATGGTGGAGGGTCATTGTAGTAGGGGATGACCGGTGAGGAGATAGATGGATGGTGTGCAGCAGCTGACCTTCCAGAAATAATGACTTCTGAAAACTCTGCTATGATGTTACTGATATTCAGACATGAATAAATGATTTTTTATTATGATAAACAATATGTGCAGTATGTACCAGAATAAGAGCTAATTTAGCGTTAAGATCTTTCTTTACAACATGTTGTGGCTATTTTCCCCTTCCCCCCACTTCTTCTGCCATAAAGTGATGTTGACTGTTTCAGAACTATGAGGAAAAAATGAGACAGAAGGTGGGTGAGGTAATAAAATACCTGATAAAGGACCATATCATCTGTGGGTGAACACATTTCACACAGTGATCACTTCATATCTCACTTCTGGCTTCACCCTCAAAGGAAACCTGCACAACACCTTCAAAGGACAAGCCTGGGAACTTAAATTCATAACTCTGCTAGACACACAAATTATGGTCTCAACAGAGACATTGATTTTTATAGCTCATCACAACAATTTGTAACCTTCTAACCCTCCTTTGTCCTATGACTGTGGTGGTATTAATTGCCTACTTCATTTTAAGTGGTTTCTTGCAACATGTGTTAATCCCTTATGCTTAACAATCTGTCTGACCTTGGTATTTAGCTGTGATTCTCTGGTACCTTTTCCAGATGTGAAGAAGAGCTTGGTGAAGCTAAATATTTGTCTCTTCCATCAACAGAAGTTGGTCCAATAAAAGATATTACCTCCCCCACCTTGTCTCTCATATCCTGGAACAATATGGCTATAACAACACTGCAAAATAAGGGAAAATATTTGACATAACATCGTTACTAAAGAAACAATTTCCAATCAAGGGAACACTATAAATGCATTCAGAGTATCACTGATTCTGCTATTGCAGTTGTGGGACTGGGCAACTTTTGTTTTTCTGTGTTTTTCCTGTATGTGTGGACAATGCTAGCACACTGCTGGTGTTACACTCTCAATGGAAGGAAATAATTCTAAATATTTCTTATGCTTTTCATTATCAAATTGTTTTTCAGACATTGTCTAGAGGGGCTCAGAAAATTAGTTATTTTCTACCAAAAATTTTGATTGAAAACAAAACATTTTATTTTTGCAACACACTTACATGGAAAATGTTTGAGGTTTTGTTGTTGGTGGTGTTTGTTTATTTATTTATTTTGGTGAAAAATCAAAATCATTTGGGTTTTTGTCTGAAAGCTGAAAATGTCTCAGTTTGGAGGCATTCAGGTTTTCAATAAAAAATCAATTTTTGTCTGTGGGAAACCAGAATATTTTTAATGAGGAAAAAAAAATAGCCTTGTTTTGTTGAAAGACCAAGTTTTGGTTGAAAAAGAATTGTGATGGAAATTTTTCAGCCAGCTCATGAAGCTCTAAAAATAGAAAGGTATTTAAGCATATGCTTAACCTTAATCATGTAATCCTTCTGACCCAATGGATGAAACACCTGTCACATGTTGTAAACTGAAGCAGATATCCTCCAATAGAAAGGCTGATGATTATGTAATACCTCAAATACTCAAATGGACATTCTATAATATGACTACAGCATTTTTCTAGTGTGAGAGCAAATTATATGTTAGTTTTTATTATGAACATCTATAGCCAAACTGAGGAAAAATCAGGTGTCAACAATCATGCTCTACATTTATTAGTGCAAAATTTGAGTATAAGTCAGTGCAGTAGCAAACAAGCTGTGTACTATTGCATTGTTTTCCACTGTATTTATAGGACACATTTCATTTATATTTTGAAAGTATCGGTTAAGGAAAAAACACAGCCTTTTCATTATAAAACTTTGATATGAGAAAACACTGCTAGCAGTTATTTCAATTAAACTATTTACTTGGCTTATTCGTAACTGGGATTTTACTTGCTGTTGTCAATTAACTCCTGTTGAAATCACAAAACTAATTAAGTGTGGCTCATTTCTATTTCCATGCAGAGAGTACAGCTACCAATAAAATTAAATAGTATTAAGAATTTGTTGATTACTGTCACTAAACACATGGTAAATCTTTCAAAGCTTATATCTATTCTGAAAAAAATATATTTTATTGCTGTTTTATTAATTAAACAGTTCAGTGTACACAGTCACTCTGCGTTCTCTTTAAAATTCCAGAGGTAAAGTATGTGCTTAAAGATGGCATGAAGCAAATATAAAATGGAGAAAACCTATTTGCACATTATGCGATCATATAGAGATAATTTACTTTACTACTACATTTTCCCACTATAATTCTATTACATTTAGGCCCCATTTAATAACACTTATCTATCTAATGTTAATCTGGGCATGACACAGCTAGCCCTGCAGAACCTTAATGCTGGAGTGCCGTTTACCAACAGAATTTGGCAATACCAAAATAGTATGGCACAAACCTTGCCTATGAATTAATCAGGCACTAAAGCACCTCATCTAAAAATACTAGGCCAAACTAGGGTGACCAGACAGAAAGTGTGAAAAACTGGGATGGGGGTGGGTGGTAATAGGTGCCTATATAAGAAAAAGGCCCAGATATTGGGACTGTCCCTATAAAATAGGGATATCTGGTCACCCTAGGCCAAACAAGTGCAAAAACGGATTTCTAATGTTTAGAAAGTGAGCAGCAAAACAATGGATCTGTGGAAATAACAATCTGGTTCTGGCTTGAAATGTCCTGTTAGCAGCTCCAAATGAAAAGGAAAAAGAAAGCTATTTATATAAGCTTTATATAAGTACTTATAAAACTCAAGAAATACATGTTAATCTAGGCAATATCTCAGCACCTTTCCAGTGTTAACAACTGGAAAGATAAATACATTCTTATGCATTAATGTATTTATCCTCACAACATCCATGTAAGGTAGAGAAATATTATCTCCATTTTACAGATGGAGAACATTAAGGAAGATTAAGTGACTTGCCCAGTACAGGAAGTGGAAGAGTCAGGAATTGAACCTAGATCCCCTGAATCCTGACATGTACCTGGTGTATGACAAATGACTCTTTCTGACCGTTTTTATTGGTGCAGAATGTGCAAATGCTGCAAACAGCAATGCCAAAAAATACCAGCACTTGATATGTGATGACAGCCCTTCAGCGGATGTAAATCAGCATAACTTCACTGAAATCATTGGGACTATCCTATTTATGTTGACACAATAGATGTTTTCTAATATGTTCATGTTACTATAAAAGATTAAAAGTTCATGTTTCTTTATGCTTCCATATCTTAGCGCAGTTTTTAAACACTGGAAATATATGCTTATGTGCCATTAAAACTTGGCGATAAAAGATGAAAATGTAACTTTAAAAAGCTAAAAGGGAACATCATCAGCTGCTATAAATCTCCATAGCTTCATTGGAGCTATAACAATTTACACCAGCTCAAGATCTTCCCCAGAGCTACTTAATTTCAGTTAAACTTATAAATGGTTGTGAGCAATATGGAATCATTGCTTGGGGCTACATTCTGTTTCTTTTACTAACCAAAGTAGTTCCATTACTAGTTGCATGAGCAAACAAGCAGGATTTGGTTTGTTTTATGCATCCTTGTTTTCGAAGACTCTTCAGAGTTCCAGATTTATCTTTGTTTTTTCTTTTTACTATTTTCTTACTAATACTGTCTAGTGATTATATATCTTATTTATTATATTCACAGGATACTGTGAATAGTAGTGAGTCACTGCAAATTTTAGCACTGTTGTTATAATAAGTATAACCCCAATCCTGCAATCTAAGCTGTGAAGAAGTATCCACATGGATATGTGGAGCCCCACTGACATCAATAAGGGGCTCTGCATGAGCACGGGGGTCCACCCCATGTACCTCTGATTGCACGTTTGGGGCTTCAGAAAACTGGGGTCTATTTACCTTTTTGGAAACAATATTTTCATGTGTTTAAGCCATGATTCTGCAATGGTATACATGTAAGTAGAGCATGCATAGACTTCAATAAAGAATCGCGGCGCATGTGTGTGATGATACAGAAGTTCAATATTTTTTTAAATTGAAGTAAAGTAAATGATATTTAGTTTGAACAGGGTAGCTGCTTCCAGCACATTTATTTCAATACATATTTTTGTAAATGTTTATTGCTTTTTTGTTTTCCTTCAATACATGCATATATTGTTTTGCTAATGAGTGTACTGCTAGACTGATTATACACAATGAATTATTGATACACACCTGCAGTATTTTACATACTTAACCTCCAGAGGTGAACATTTTTGGTGCCTTTACTAGTAGCTGTTGAAGCTAATACATTTAATAACCTGAACAGAAATGTAGGGTTTAAAAACAAAAAATTCTGGGAATACAAAAAGAAAGGGGAGAGGGTGAAAAAGAAGCAATCTTGCAATTAAACTCTGAGCTACATGTTAGAGTGGGTGTTCTTAAACAGGCATCTTTAACTGTCTTGCTGCAATATACATTTTAGACACAGGAACCATACAGCACAGAGTCTAATACCATAGTGAGATAAACAATGATTTAATCTGAGCTAGGGCTGTCAAGCAATTAAAAAAATTAATCACAATTAATCGCGTGATTAATAGCACTGTTAAACAATAATAGAACACCATTTATTTAAATATTTTTGGATGTTTTCTACATTTTCAAATATATTGGTTTCAATTAAACACAGACTATAAAGTGTACAGTGCTCACTTTACATTTTTGATTACAAGTATTTGCACTGTAAAAAAAAACAAAAGAAATAGTATTTTGCAGTTCCCCTAATACAAGTACTGTAGTGCAATCTCTTTATCATGAAGGTTGAACTAACAAATGTAGAATTATTTACAAAAAAATAACTGCATTCCAAAATAAAACAATGTAAAATTGTAGAGCCTGCAAGTCCCCTCAGTCCTACTTCTTCTTCAGCCAATCACTCAGATAAACAAGTTTGTTTACATTTGCAAGAGATAATGCTGCCCGCTTCTTGTTTACAATGTCACCTGAAAGTGAGAACAGGCGTTCTCATGGCACTGTTGTAGCCGGCACCACAAGATATTTACATACCAGATACGCTAAAGATTCATATGTCTCTTCATGCTTCAACTGCCATGAGGACATGAGTCCATGCTGATAACGGGTTCTGCTCGATAACAATCCAAAGCAGTGTGGACTGACATATGTTCATTATCTGAGTCAGATACCATTAGCAGAAGGTTGTTTTTCTTTGTTGGTGGTTTGGGTTCTGTAGTTTCCACATCGTAGTGTTGCTCTTTTAAGACTTCTGAAAGCATGCTCCACACCTCATCCCTCTCAGATTTTGGAAGGCACTTCAGATTCTTAAACCTTTGGGTCGAGTGCTGTAGCTATCTTTAGAAATCTCACATAGGTATCTTCTTTGTGTTTTGTCAGATCTGCAGTGAGAGTGTTCTTAAAATGAACATGTGCTGGGTCATCATCCGAGACTGCTATAACATGAAATATATGGCAGAATATGGGTAAAAAATAGAGCAGGGGACATACAATTCTCCCCCAAGGAGTTAAGTCACAAATTTAATTAATGCCGTATTTTTTAACGAGCATCGTCAGCATGGAAGCATGTCCTCTGGAATGGTGGCCGAAGCATGAAGGGGCATACGAATGTTTAGCATATCTGGCACATAAATACCTTGCAATGCCAGCTACAAAAGTGCCATGCAAATGCCTGTTCTCACGTTCTGGTGACATTGTAAGTAAGAAGAGGGCAGCATTATCTCCTGTAAATGTAGACAAACTTGTTTGTCAAGTTTTACATTGTTTTGTTTTTGAGTGCAGTTATGTAACAAAAAAAAACCCTACATTTGTACGTTGGACTTTCATGACAAAGAGATTGTACTACAGTACTTGTATGAGGTGAACTGAAAAATACTATTTCTTTTTATCATTTTTACAGTGCAAATAGTAGTAATAAAAATATACACTTTGATTTCAATTACTACACAGAATACAATATATATTAAAATGTAGCAAAACCTCCAAAATATGTAATAAATTTCAATTGGTATTCTATTTAAAAGTGCAATGAAAACTGTGACTAATCGCAATTAATTTTTTTTAATTATGATTAATTTTTTTTGAGTTAATCACGTGAGTTAACTGCGATTAATCGACAGCCTTAATCTGAATGTTAGAAAATCAGCTACGGGTGGTCTGAGAGATGAGGCTATCTTTCAATAGTGTATATATGCTCCTCGGCACTGTGCCCCTGAGGATATGGGTCAGTCAGAGCCACATCTGTGGAGCTAGATGAGGTAAGGGATGAATGTTGTTAATTTTAACTCAGAGGGGGTGGGGGTTTTTTTGCAGTTGTTGGTATAGTGCTACTACTCAGTATTAACATAGAGTCAAATTCTCAAAGAGTTATGCACTCATAATTTCACTGAAATCCGCGGTTGCTGCAGTCATGTCTCGGATCAGAATATGATCTTTAGATTATAGCAGTTCCTGGAGCAAATCTGTCCAGAATGCTGGTGCTGGTGCTCTACAATGGGATGTGCTGATATGAAGTATCCTGCCCCTGACACTCTGCTTGTAGCCCCCCTCTCTTGATTTCTCCTTTTCTACAGCTAGGCTTCTTCCCTGCCCATCTTCTCACTTTGGCGGGCAGCACACGATGCCTCATTGAGAACAGGATACTGAGGCCTGTTGTGCTACTTGGGCCTGCTCCTGGTCTTTGTGAACTGCTTCCTCTTCAGGTCTCCCTATTTGTGTTTAGGAGAACAGGAAAAGGAGCCCCAATAATGGGTAGTTCTCTGGGGGGGAAAAAATCCTGAAGGGAAGAAGACAGACAATTCCAGACAGGCTGTGGGGCATGGGAGCAGAGGGCCACTCAGTGACCCCACTCACTGGCCCCACGGTGGGAAGTGGTTAGCCGAGCTCAACAACATCCCGAGCCGGACTGGGACATGTGGCCCTGCGAGAGAGAGAAGGAGTGGAGATGTTGGTTCATTCTGGCCTCAGCCGGTGAGTCTTGGTAGTAAACTTTTTTCCATTTCCACTATTGGATTTACAATTCCTACAACTTCACTTATAATTAATACCCATGAAAGCTTTATACAAGCCCTGTAAAATCCAGCACGGACTTAGTAAGGAATGCACAGCCTGATTACCATTGCTGCAGATTCTTACTATGATAGCTAGAGTATATGGACCAATACCAAGCAAGTCAATTATTTCTACCTTCGCTAATGAGGAGAGTTTCAGAGAAGGGAAGAGTTCCCTTGGTTAATTGATAATTTTCTAGCTGACAGTCACTCCAAAGTCCCTAGTGGGAGATGCTGGGGGAAAAAAATATACTGAGAGAAGTATAATCAAAATAGTATCAGTGGAAACTAGCTGTGTTTTGCCAGATAAGTTATCACTGTGCTTTAGGCTCTAGGGGGTTGGTTCTCCAAGCAAATATCTAACAAGTAATTATGTTGCATCTAGAGCAACATTTAGAAAGCATAAAATAAAAGCAAGTTCTGTAAGAGCGATTCCACTAGCCTGCTTCTCAGACTATTAGGCAGGAAGATCTATGTGAACTCAGGTGGACTCATGGGCTGGATCCTCAGCTGGTGTACATAGGCACAGCTCTTTTGAGTTCAGTGGAACTAAATTGATTCCCACCTGGAGGCGGACTGGCCTGTTCAGTCCAAGAAGAGTGGTTGGAATGACATCTTGGTTTTGATGAACTCCACTTTGATTTATTCACAAGAGATCCGTGGGTGAATGCTAAACTGATGAAGTGGGAATCTCCCATCCACCCACCTGGAAGGAAGATTTCCAAATTCCCATTTAATTCAGATTTTAGAACAGCAGACGTATTTGGTCTTAAAATACTACTACTTGAACATCGCAATCATCTTTATAGAGGTTTATATACCATAAAAACCATAGCAGAGATGTTGCTCATCAATAAATAACTAAACTGTGCTCTTTGATTTAATTCGAACTCATCCCTAGCTTTGCTGCTGACGTGAACATGTTAGCTAACCTCCAACATTCAGGTGCTTGCCTACAGAGGGCCTGCCACCTATACATTGAAGTTTTCTTTAATCTGGAACATGCCCTCCCTGTATCTCTCTCTATATGTGTTTTGGTTTTGCCTGTTAGTATCCTTCAAAGACCTAGGACCATATATTACTCTTACTTACCCACCATCTCCTCCTCCAGCACCTCAGTGTGCACCACAACCTATAAGGAATTCAGTTCAAATTACTCCTTGTGGGAATATAGTGAATGTTGATATTCTGCTCTCCTTACGGTGCAAGTCTCCCATTGATGTCATGATTTCTTTGGGAGATCTGCTTTCTCTACATGCCCAAAATATCAGCTGCGTGTTCCAAGGAGGATCTGAGAGAAGAGTCTGGGCAGCCATTGGCATTCCTCGTGTTATGTATAACACATGTTGCGGGTTTATTTTCTGTAGCTGATCGTTCTCATCCTTTTAATAGCTATTTTTGTGGCAGAGCTGATTTTAGTAGAAGGATCAAGTACACTGGTACAATTGGTGATTTGCCTGTCCGTAGACTTTTGCAGTGGAGAAAAGCGGAAGGCCTAAAGCAAAAATTATTTACGCTTATCCAAATCAAGGGTAACTCCATTTCAGCCAATGACTACAGAATTTTGCTGAGCTATTAGTGAGCAGAACTGAGCCCAGAGATTCAACAAAGTGGAGCCTGGTTTGAGAGTTTGAAATATTATGTAACCTCAAAGGGACTTAATCCTCCACTTATATTCCTTCACCACGGCTTCAGTCTGAATCAGCAGCTCGCAGGAATAGGCCCTTATGGGTATGTCAATCAGCCTTTTTTCATTTTGGTGCAGGGGAAATTTATGCAAAAATGCTTTTCATATCTTTCAGCCTGGCATGCATTTACTGCAAACCTAGATTGCTTTTAACAGTGGGATTGCTTATTTTAAAAGGTTTCCCTGGCAGCACAGTTAAAAGGCCACAAAGTGGCCTTCATCATTGGGTGTGGCCAAGCAGTCTCTCGTGCCAGGTGTGTGTAGGGGAAGTGGGGGGTGGGAGGCACTAAGGTCATTGTTCAGTGTTGGTGCTAGCCCATTGAGGGACCTAAGCAGGAATATTTTGCCCCCCTCCCCCAACACGTACTAATGATTAATACGGGGCCCCCTTGAGCTGCTCGAGGCCCTAAGCAATTGCCTAATCTGCTTATGCCTAGTGCCGGCTCTGATTGTATGCCACCTTCATGCCACCAACAAGAACCAATTCCCAATAGAAGTTAGAGCAGTCCTGAGACTTCTCCTACTTGTGTCATCTTGGAACATCCTCTTAGGAGCTGTTAAGCCAGCTGAAGGTTGCCACAGTGCAGCTGCACTCTTACAATGCTCATCTTCCAGCAATGCTCCTATGGTGTATTGAGGACTGTTTGGAATTGCAAGTTATCACTTTAAGGGTGTATTTTTTTCTTCCTGATCCTGCTTGCAGGGTAGGGGGTCTGTAAGGTAATGTGTGAGCAAAGACCATCTGGGAAGAGCCTGCCTAGAACAAGGTGGGGGTGAGTTGTGCCTCTCTGCCTGAGGGAGCAGCCTTCTTTGTCTCTGTCTGTTTTTGGTTACTGTGTATTATTATTTTGGATTCTAAGAATAAAAATAGTGTTATGTTGTAAACTTCCAGCAAGATTTTGATGTTTTTATCTTATTTCTCTGTGTATATGCCATGAACTTAACACTCCTGATAGCTGCTTGGCCAGCTTGCCAGTTATATCAGCTTTATGGCCCTTTGTACCACTGGAGTATCATAAAAGGGCAAGAAAGTGGCTGAGATTCTGGCCAGCTATTGTTAAAGAAATGCTAAAGATGAGTATTACACAAAATCCACTTTCATTATATAACTTCCCATTGCATGCAAGCGCTATTTGGGCGGTTTTAATTGAGATTGTATAATGGGTTCTTTGTAAGGGGCCTTTTGCTACAAAAGCTTTGTTTGATTGACAGAAATAATTTTGATATCCCTGTCATTTACACAGTGGGATTAAACACACTGAAAAGCCAATATGGTTTCCTGATTATCATCACAGTTTGGTAACATAAACTATAATCCTTTCCCCCCAATCTGTTTTTATGGAAGCCAATATTTTGATATTTTCCCATCTGCTGTCATCTAATTTTATATTGTTCTGCCTCTTCTTTTTCATGTTCATCATTTATAGATGGGTAAAATGAAGTTACAGTGGGTCTGATTGTCCTCTCACGCAATTTATACACTGGTGTAAATTCATTGATGTCAAATTATAACTGACATCCACAGATGTGAGAGAAGAATCAGGCCCAGTTTGTCAAAATCTGTTAGTTTTCACCTCCTGGTGCCTAGATTTTAAGTATTAAGACAAAAGCAACCAGATTTTGAGAAGTGTCGAGCATCCACAGCTCCCTATTGCTCAGCATGTCTGAGGGTTTTTGATCCAAGTTGTCACAGTTTCCAGGTTACCCCCACCTCTTGCGTCCCGTTCCCCCAGGCTCCTTGGGTGCCTCCCCCCTCAGTTCTCTTGGGGTGGAATCACACAATTCTCCCACTCTCTCAGACCAGGCTCTGGGCTAGAATCCGATCTGATCAGCAATGAATTATCTTCAGTACCTGCAGCTTGTTTCCTTCCAGGAGGTATGTCAGTGCTATCCAGTAACCAAACAGCCTTCTTAAAGCAAAGTATTTATTTAAAACAAAAGCATCAGAGAGAAAACTGATCTGAAAACCATAAATCAGTCTGTACTCAGGCCTCTGTAGTTAGAATTTACCATACTCCCAATGTTAGCCTGGCAGGCCCAATTTCTTCAGACTCCCTCTGCAGAACCCACCTCTCTCTCTGGTCATTTTACCCCCCTGGACAGCCCCTGACAATTGACTTGCACCACCACTTCCTCTTCTGGGAGGGTTTTTTAACTGTTTAGGGTCCTTTGATTTCCAGACTCCCAGCCTGCAAAACAAGATTTACATCTTTCTTGGAGGCAGGATACTGGAAGCTAATAGTTTTCCCTGTTGTCTTTCAGTTATGTGCCTAGATGTTCCTATTTGGAGAACTATTGTGTTGCATTTCTTCTTCTTCCAACAGCTCCCATTGCCCCTGCACCTGGAACCCCCCCCCCCCCAACAAGTCTCTGTGCATTCAGATACCCCCACACCTAGACCTCCCCACTGGGTTGCCTGCACCCAGATTGTCCCACACAGAATTCTCTCACCCCACACCTGGATACCCTCACACTGACCCCCTCCACCTGCCTAGTTGAGCCTGCCTGCCCAAGACCTGGTGCACCTGGCCCCAGAGTGTTTCTGGGTTAGGCTCAGGCCTTGCGCTGTGTCAGGGTCGGGTGCAGCCTGGCCACTGAGTCTGCGTTCCAGGGGTGGGGAGACTGCAGGGTGATCTCCCACCTTCACACCACCCACTGCCATGCTGGAGCCTCTGCATTTATTTATTGACAAATAAAGCTTGCAGAATTTTAAAATATTGTGCGCAGAATTTTTAATTTCTTGATGTAGAATGCCCTCAGGAGTAACCTATGTAAGTCTTTGCAGCATTGGGTCACAAGTGAGTACCATGCATACTTGTTTAAATGTTTGCAGGATGCAGGCCTATGTATTTACCTAATTTCACTGAGGTTTTGCTTATTGAAAAATGTGATTCCCCATATTCAGAACGTATTTCATTTGACTTCCTTCTATACCATAAAAATCAGTGAGATAAGGTATTAAGGAGAAAGAATTGTGAAGAAATTTGCTTGTTTCCTTCATTCTAACAGAGATTGTGACATATTTTAAAGATGTGTTATCGGGAAGAATATATATATATATATACGGAGCTGCGTATATAAATGATTCCAGATTTTAATTATGCTTTAATTTATTTAAAAAAATAGATGGTTAATTTTAGTCCATCCAAAAAATACTCATTTGTTGATAACGATGCAGCTGTTGTTTTTTGTTGTTGTTGTTGTTTTTTTAAGAAACAGTACAGTTGTATAAAAGGTTTCTGGGGTTTTAGCCTAACAAACTATTAGTAAGTATGATAAAAGGGATGTGCTAAATTTGCCTAATTAATGAAAGAACATTTCCCTCCTGCAATTGCTAGCAAATCTGATTGGGTTGTGGGGAAATGGGGATTTCCTCAAGTGAGCCTGCTTTTGAAAGCACTGCTTAGTTCAAAGTAGGTGTTGAGATATCAAGCAGGTGTTTGGGCAAAATGAGAGAGATAGTAAGGGGATTTTCTCTCTTTAAATTATGATAAATAAAAGCAAGCATGAAAAACAGCCGGCAGCTAATGAGCCAGCAGGAAAGTATAAATAACAGTGGGCATAAACTACTGCTGGTGCTCTAAAGTTAGTCAAGGATTTTGTAATCTTGCTAATGCAGAACAATAGGAAAAGAGGGCTTAAAATTTACAAAGAAAGTCTAGGGCATTGCAGGTGAAGGAAGGAAAAAAGGTGAGAGAGAGCTGGTTTTGAGCCTGCTGAAGCAGCCAGGGAGAGATCTGGAAGAATACTTTGCAGAAAGCTTTGCATAACATTTAGTCAAATAGGGGAGAGCAACAACATCGCGTTTTAAATAATTAGTTATAGGCATTAAGGATGAAATTTCCCAAACTATCGATCCACTTCAGAGGCCTCTGTTTTTGGGTGCCCAGCTTGAGGCACTTCTGTCTGACAAATGGACAACCAAAATGAGTGACTGTTCTTGAAAATGTTGGCCTAATTTATACTTGTTTAAAATCTCTAGAGGTGAAACTTTCTTGCTAATTGTGTATGAGCAGACAACTTCAGCGATGGGGGCCTGCGTGTCTTAAAAGGATTGAGATGTTAAATACAAAAGGGGCGGGGGCAAGGGAGGTTTCTTCGGGAATTGTCAAATCATGATTCTTCCTTGTGTGGCAAAATAAATATAATGCCCCTCAAAACTGAGTATGAGGCTTCGGTGTGTGATATATAATACTTTCTTCCTGTCCCAGAGACTAAGCTGAGCTGACGTACCCTTTTTTAACCAATCCAGTTGCTTTCAGCAGTTAGGAGCCTTTAGACCCCTCAGTTCTGTTTGTAGTGATACACATTGGCTTGTATGAAAGAATTGCAGGCATATAGCGAGACTTGCTGCTTAGACGTAGCCACCCTGCATTGGGGGTAATGAGCAGCTGCATTACTCCATTGGGCATTCAAGGAAGGAGCTTGCCCATGTAACCCACTGGACAGTGTGTGCTCCCCTCCGTCTGATTCAGAGAGAATTTGAATCTGTTTCAGCCCCTAGCTGCAAAGTCTGGTTCTTTAGCTCAAGTGGTTCAGGTCTGGAGATTCCTGGTTCAATCCTCAGTGCTAGCCATCACTGTGTACCCTACAGGGCTCAGGAAGGGAGCAGTCTGTCTGCTCTATGGCACAAATAGTGAGGGAACAAAACAATCTTAAGGGGCATGTGGCGGGGCAAGGAGTCTCCTGCTGGTCATCCTGGGAATTAGCTCTTCCAGCCTGGAGCGTCCTCTGCAGGCCGGTGTTTCACCTGCTGCTGGCCCTTGTGTCCCTCCCAGACTCCAGTGCCCCTTTATATCAGGGTCCTGCCCCCAGCAGCAACCCACAATCTGGGTCTCCCCACCCAGGGGAACCCCCAACCCTCTATCCCCACCTTGCCTCAGTGGCTACTGCCAGTCACCATCTAGCCCCCGCTCACCGGGACAGTCTGTAAACCACTCATCATGGGCAAGGGGGGGGTTGCACCAGCTGCCTCTGCCTGTCTCTGGGCTGCCTCTCTGCAGCCCCAGTATCTTTTGTAGGCCTTTGACAAGGCCTGCAGCCTGGGGTTTCACTAGGCTGGAGCTCTCCAGCTCCCTATGCCCTTCCCCAGCACTGCTCCACCCTAGGTACCCGTCTCAGCTCCCAGGCAGCCAGGTCCTTCTCTCTCAGAGGCTAAAAAGAGAGTCTCCTTAGCTTCAGGCCCACAGTCCTCTGATAAGGGCCAGCTGGACCCAATTAAGCTGGCCACAGCTGTGGTCAGCTACCCCGTCAGCTTCCCCCAGCTGTTCTTAATCCCTTTCCCTGCTGCAGCCCTCTCCAGGGCTGCTTTTAACCTCTTTTCTGCGGGAGTGGGGCAGCTGCCCCACTACAGGGCTTAAGAGGAAAATACCTTGGTTTAAGGGTGCCTCCCTGACAGATGCAAAGCAGGATTTTTGCTCTTCTTCTACACTTGTAGGATCCCTCCATCACACAGAGCATTCTGAGATCCTGATGAAGGTGAGTCAAGTGTGGAAATGGTGTGATACATGGCCAGGGGTCGCCTGGCTACTTAGAGTTGCCACCTTTCTAATGGCACAAAACTGAAAACCCTTGCCCCGCCCCTTCCCCTGCTCGCTCTCCCCCACGCTCACTCACTTTCACTGTGCTGGGGCAGGGGGTTGGGGTGCATGAGGGGGTGAGGGCTCTGGCTGGGGGTGCGGCCTCCAGGGTGGGGCCAGAAATGAGGGGTTCAGTGTGCGGGAGAGGGCAGGGGGTTGGGGTGCAGGAGGGGGTGAGGGTTGTGGCTGGTGGTGCAGGCTCTGGGGTGGGGCTGGGGATGAGGGTTTTGAGGTGCAGAAGGGGGCTCCAGGAGTGAGGGGTTTGGAGTGCAGGAGCAGGCTCAGGGCTGGGGCAGGGCCCTACTGCAAGGTCATAGCAGCAAAGACTCAAGTTAGGGGAGCTATCATACCCACTGCTAGATGGGGAATTTGTTAACAGCAGAGCTGGATAGGGGCGTCACCAATAATATCCTTAGCTCTCGGGGCTGGTGCCATAAACCCTACATTTGTATGCTCCCCACTTTAAATCATAGTTGGCTTTGCATTTCCCAATGACTTTCCTCTCTGTCTATTCATTTAGTTACAACTTAGACTTCCTAATTTTAGTCATCCTTTGATTTCCATTGATACTTCCTTAGAGTTCCACTGCAGCCTACTTACTGACACAATGCAATGCGGTGACCCAGAGGGCCTGACCATGAACACTCCTGTCTGCTGTCAAAGGAACCACAAAGTATGTATTTCATTCCTTCTCCCCATTACATCTTTTATCTTTGACAGGACATGTTTTCTACATTTTTGGCTTATTTAACATGCTGTCCACCTACTATCTTGTTTTCCTGACGTATATTAAATGAGCAATGAAACACCCAAGTACAAATGAAATACATTTGTATTGATTTCATTATGTAATATTAATTGAGGTGTATGTTATTTGTCTTTAATTAGGTCTCTTCCTATTCCAGCTAGTTGTTATACATATTATTTACAAAACTGTGGGAATAGTAAAAAAGTATGAATAATCATTTGATTTGATACACCCTAATTTGTAACCCTTTTGTGTCTGCTTTCCATGAATATTTACATTTTTACTAACATGAATACTCATGAAAAGTACATTTTAATCTTGAATATTTGCTGTGAGATCTTTAAATTGTATATTTTACTGTAAAACATACCATTTGTGTTGGTTGGCTATATAAGTCATCCATTCAGGAAAGATAAATAATGTTACTAAGCAACACAGCACAAATCATTCCTGTGATTTTCTTTTTTTAAGCTTTTGCCTGGGATTTTCAAATGAGCCCAAGGAAGACATGGACCCAAATCTCAGGCTCTTTTGAAAATCCCAGTCTATATTTTTATAGCACTGACACATTTCTTGTGGGCATCGTGAAAGAAATAGAACCCTTCTTTCGGGGAGTTTTCAATGAAGAGTGGCTAGTGACATGGTGGACTGGAATAAGAGGCCTTTCCATGTTAGGGGCAGTCTGGAAATCATAAATTGCATCTTAAGCTTTTAGAAGTGACTGGTGCTTTTTGAATGTCTCAATTGCTTGGGTACCAATCTTGAGATACCTTAAAAGGGCCTGGATTTCAGATAGGGAGTATGCTCCGCACTTTTTGAAAATTAGGTCTTTTTAAGGTGTCCAATTTGGGCACCCAAAATCAGTAGCTGCTTATGAAAATGTAGGCCTACACTTTTTGCATATACTATTGCTAATCTAGAAGTGTTGATGGGGACTGACAATGTTCTCATTTAGAGGGGAAATAATTTGAGGTTTCATGCATTAGCGGTTCTTAGTTTGTCTTTGGAGAAGCAATGACCTACAGTGTCTCTCTTACTGAGTGTTGTTTCTATAGAAACAAGCTGACTTGTAGCATGTTTATGTTCAGGCAGCAGCTAAAATGGTCGTTAACCACATATCGTGCTAGGAGGAGCAATAGTCTCGTTAAACGTTGGGAAAGCTGTCCATGGTCTAATATTAAAGGGCAGCATGCCAGAGACTCAAAACTCCATGCACAAGCCTTGCTAGAATTGCAGTTAAAGTACAGCCTGAAGGCAGCATATATAAGAAATATATAGAGGACAGAGCTCAGGCTTACACAGTAAAAGTTACTGTTGTAAAGGTTATAAAAGGAGTCAACAATGGGAAATACAACATACCAATGCTGCAGACTTCATGAATTATTGCTAGCTAAAGGTCATGCTTTCAAATCAAGGGACAGTAGGTTTTTTCCATTAAAAGCTGAAATCTGTCGGCTCATTACGTGATTTTTGCTAGGGAAAATGACCTCTCTAGTCAGTAGAAAACCAATTTAGAGAATGTATTTTGAATTAAGTGGTGACTCCTTTCCATCTTTATTTTTTTTTAAAGTAGTTTGTTCCACAAACTTATAAGGGTAATTTTTGGAATACCTTAGCATTTAACCCAGTTCAACCACTACCTCTGTTTCAGTGCAGAAAAATGTTCTAAAGGCTGGGTCTTCCCAAATTCCTCTTACAAAATAAAGCTCCAATCCTAGAAAGACTTCCGGGGCATGCTCTGTTGCTTCAGTCCCATTGAGAGCAATAGGAAATTGCAGCCTTGTTGAAAGAATGTTGTGGAATTTTCTTCAGAAGAAACGTTCAGTTATGAAGAATAATGGCAAAAAGACTATTAATTTTAAATAAAATTCTGCAAATGTAACAATGCACTGGATTTCTGAGTTTTAACTACATGGGAAGTTAGTCTGCATTATTAAGATGATCCAGAACAAAAGCATGGTCTGAAACAGGATCCTAATTTTTTTAAAGAACCCATTTTTGATTATTTGTAACTAATTAACTGACTTGTATTTCAGAAAAGTCATTTTGTACTCAGTGCTGTCATTTTGGCAGAGAATGCCCTGTCTGTATTCTTCATATCTAACAGTGTTTGAACTTTGCTGTTAGAGCAAAATTCAATTCAACCTGTACTATGGAACTGCAAGATAATATTTATCTTTGTGTATTGTGGGTTACCCTGTGTAGGTGCTTTTAAATGTAGTTCTTGCTCTGTAGATTGTGCATGAACCATTTGTTGTGAGTTTTTGAAATTTGAACTGTATTAGTTAGTTTTTATTGGACATATAGGTCACATGATATTGATTCTGTTACTGATTCATTGATGTTTTTGTTAAATGTTTACGAAAGTGAATAAGAAATGATCAGAGTGAAAGCAAATTCAATTTTTTATTGAAACATTGGTTAGAAATGTTTTGAAAGTAATCACCCACTGCAGATGCTCACTTACTTGACACTTAATCAAATTTTATTTTAAATAGTTATTGGTCATTGACTCTTATTATTCTTTTATAGCTGCTGATGAAAAAATACTGCACTTTTTCTGAATAGATCTTGTGCAGAGCTTTTCATGAAATGGTAAAAAAGAACTTTCCATGTATTAGTTAAGCACAAAGAGAAACGCATATACCTGACCACTTTAGAAGAAAGAATTGTCTACTCACCCTTTTGGTTGCAGTAGGGGGAAATGAATTCTTCAGGGTTAACTCGAGATTTGTATTTTGTTTCAAAAACGAAAGTTTGGATAAAAATTCAAAAGAAATCAACTTATTTCTCTTCCTAAACATCCTCTAGAGAATTATGGCAGAAATCCAGGGATAAGACATGCTCAACTTGGCAGCTTATTTATTCTTTTATTGATTACCATTCAGAGAACAGCAGCACTGGTGAAGCACTCAGTATAGTTTTCCCTCTCTTTAGTCTTGTCTCTGTTCCTCTGTGGATTACTTTCTATAATCAGTAGAAAATTTCAATTGTACTGCTCTCTTGTGATTCGCAGAACAGTACTGTGATTTTTAGGCTATTTAGCTGTAGTCTTATTTAACACATCAAGGCTAAAATAAAATATTTTCAACAGTATGTTTTTTATCTGTTATTGAAAAAGTAAATTTCAGTTTATGTAGAGCCCCATACACATGGTGTTCTAGAGAACTAAAATGCCTGGATAAGGCTGCTGCTCTGGCTTATAATGTTTTGAGTTTTTACAGTAGCAGTACAGGTATTGGTCAACGGGACTGTGGGTAAGAATCTTTTCGGCACACATAGCTTGCGTAAGCGATGTGCTTGTAGGAATGATTTGAAAGAGCTGAGGGGTGTTTGGTGCAGAGGTTGGTGGGAGGCTCTTCCCAGGATATGTGGCTGCTTGGGAATAGTCACATGGTCAAACGAAGGTGTGGAAGACAAATGGCACACTTGCGAGAGAAGTTTCCAGGGTGGGTAGGTGGAAATTCACTAGGGCTACGTCTTCACTACCCGCCGATCCGGCGGGCAGCAATCGGTTTATCGGGGATCGACTTACCGCGTCTCGTGAGGACGCGGTAAAATCGATCCCTGATCGCTCTGCCGTCGACTCCGGAAATCCACCTCGACAAGAGGCGGCAGCGGAGTCGGCGGCAGCGCGGCAGCGGTCGGCTTTCCCCCGTCCTCACCGCCAGGTAAGCCGACCTAAAATACGCAACTTCAGCTACGGTATTCACGTAGCTGAAGTTGCGTATCTTAGGTCGGAACCCCGCTGTAGTGTAGACCTAGCCTTGGAGTGAAGCTGTGCAGAGCAATGCTTCTCAATCTTTTCCTCGCGGTGACTTCATGTTGTTGCAGAGAAAAGAGTTGGGATGCACCTCCCATCTAGCCATAAAGAAAGGGGATGATGGTAGTGATGCCCTGAAACCTCTTTAGTGCCCCCAGATTTAGAATCCATAGTGCAGAGCTTTAAAGATGAAGATGAGAAACTTATAGATTCATAGTTTCATAGATTTATAGATTCTAGGACTGGAAGGGACCTTGAGAGGTCATCGAGTCCAGTCCCCTGCCCTCATGGCAGGACCAAATACTGTCTAGACCATCCCTGACAGACATTTATCTAACCTACTCTTAAATATCTCCAGAGATGGAGATTCCTCAACCTCCCTAGGCAATTTATTCCAGTGTTTAACCACCCTGACAGTTAGGAACTTTTTCCTAATGTCCAACCTAAACCTCCCTTGCTGCAGTTTAAGCCCATTACTACTTGTTCTATTCTTAGAGGCTAAGGTGAACAAGCTTTCTTCCTCCTCCTTATGACACCCTTTTAGATACCTGAAAACTGCTATCATGTCCCCTCTCAGTCTTCTCTTTTCCAAACTAAACAAACCCAATTCTTTCAGCCTTCCTTCACAGGTCATGTTCTCAAGACCTTTAATCATTCTTGGTGCTCTTCTCTGGACCCTCTCCAATTTCTCCACATCTTCAATGGTGTTCAGAAGAATTACCCATATGGAGGCTTATGAAGAGACATAGGAGAAGAAAATTATCTTTGTAGCAATCTCTTGTGTAAAGCTCTTAGAAGAGAAAAATCAGTGAAATGGGGGCTTCCTGCATACGGTAGTTATGTGCAGTTTGTTTTTTGGGACAAATGGCTTAGTCAGAGGATATGAAAGTTGTGGTGTTTGTTCTTTCTCTCGCACTCACCCAACCCAAGTTTAAACGCTCCACTTACGGTTTTTTGTGAATTCTAGGGGAAAGGGCTAGAAAGAATAGCAACCCAATTAAACTACTTAATTTAACGTTTAGTTCATTATTTTTATTTTTATAATGAAATGAACTCCTTTCTGTTGAGTACCTCCTTAAAGGCTATAGTACAGAAAACATCAATAGAGCTGAAAAATTGCATGTGCACCGTTTAATGGCATTTTCTTGAAGAAACTCAAGCATTCTTGTGAAACTGCATACATACACCCTATAGAACTCCAAAGCATCATTCAAAGAGGCTTTAGAACTGAAGTTCTTGTATGTTACACAATCACTAATTGGGGCCGTGCAAAATACTAAAGCTGAACAAGGCTGAAAAGTTGTTCCCTCTATTCTGTTCTCCACAATCCATCATTCAATATGTAAAAGTTGTTCTCTCTTGCCACAAGAGGCAATGAGTTTAAACTACAGCATAGCAGATTTACATTACATCTCAGGAAAAACTTCCTAACTGTAAGAAGAGTTGGACAGTGGAACAAACTGCCTAGGGAAGTTGTGGAAGCTCCTTCACTGGAGGTTTTCAAACAGAGGCCGGATAGCCATCTGTCTTGAATGGTTTAAACCCAACAAATCCTGCACCTTGGCAGGGGTTTAGACTAGGGGACTCTATGATTAAATGAATAAAGCACTTATTAGCAGATATGTCAAAAAGTGCTGCTGTTTATTGAGAAAGCATTGACATGACACTTGAATAAGATTGAAATATGCCCAGAATAATTTCTACTAGCATAAAATCACTGTACATAACAATATGGAATGCTGAGTACCTTAAGGAAGATCCAGGACTAAGATAATCTAGTCATTGTTGAAGTACCTCTTGGAAACGCTAACCAGAACCATGAGGAGTAAAGGGTTAATTTTGAGGATCCATGTTAAAATAATATAAACACACATCCAATCAAAAGAGATGAATATTGGAAAAGAAGAAAGAGATCAACGTTCTTTCTGATTCTTTTACAAGATTTGTTAATTAGAGCTGTGCCAAATTAATGAATTAAAAATGAAACCATAAGAAATGTTCTGATTTTGTTTTTCTACAAAAGTCGAATCATCAAGTAGAACTGAGTGACTTTGTTTTGAGAATAGAAATTTCACCCCAAAATACATTTTTGAGGGGTCTCCAAAACTATTGGTGAATCCAAGTCAAGTTAAATCAATAGTTTTGCCTGAAAAAAAAATCAAAATGTCAAAATATTTCATTCTGACCATTTCAGAAATGTTTAATTTGAAACTGCATTTTATTTTTAAATTTGGTCAAATTTAAACACAAACACACACAGAGCAAAAATACCTCTCCAAAAAGTCGATTCAAATTGAAAAACCAACAAAATTAGTTTTTCGTTAACCTGATATATTTCAGTCAAATCAAAATTCTTATTATTTTAGTTTAGTTTTAGTTTTTCAATTTGATGAAAAAATTGGTTTAGGCTAAATTCAAACTGCATTGTTGGGGAAGATTTTTCAATTTGACCCTGACCCGAAATATCCATGATTTATTCAGCTCAGCTCTATCTTCAAGGCTGTTGAAAAGATCACCAAGGTTAAGAGAACTTTCTGATCAGCCAGGGCTGATTTATGCTTTGCATCATCATGCAAAATGATCAATGTATATGTCATGTCAAAACGGGGTTATTGCGATTTACATTACCTGAGGCTGACAGCAGCCTGACTTCTAAGCAGAGCAGACTGGCACAAAACCCTCATTTAGGGGTCTTATTTTATTTTATAAAAACAACTGGGTTGGGGATGTTTTTCCTTCCTCTTGTTCCCCCTGGAAAAATTACATTGGTCCTAGGTGCAGTATGAGCAACGTTAAGTGACAGGCTTCAGATCCAAAGGGTCTTATTCTGATCTCATTTACTCTAGCTAACGTCTGCTCTTAATTACCCCATTATAAATCTAGAATAACTCTGCTGAAGTCAGTGGAATTACTCTCAGTTTAAACCAACATATCTGAGAACAGAATATGGCCCATACTTCAAATTAATCATTAACTAAAGGCTTGTGAAAATATAGATTATATATTCCTTCAAAGCCCAGGACCACTGTATATAGTATGGTACCTTATTTGTTTTGAAAATATCAGTTCTGAAAAGGATACAACATTTGGAAGAAGAGTTAAAACCCTGGACTGATGCACAGGAGATTGGGATCCAGTTCCTTTCTCTGCTACAGACTTCCATAGTGCCCTTGGGTGAGTCACTTTATCTCTCTAGGCCTCAGCTCTCTATAACTAAAATAACTCCCTTTGCTGTTCAGGTCAGGGACTGTCTCATGCTATATGTCTAGACACTGCCTAGAGCAGTGGGGCTCTAATATCAAGTGGGGCCTGAAGGCACTATTATACTACGTATTTTGTATAATAATATACCTTTAAAAACTTTAGAATGCATTCTTGTAAACACTGAATATTACAAGCTACTGTGTATTGCACGTGATTAATAAACATGTGCATTTTACCCTAATTTCTACAAGGTATCCTTGTTGAATCTCATGGAAGGCTTTTTCTTTTCTGTTAGAAGCAGAATTTTAACTAACAGTTTTCTAGGCTGTGTGTTTATCTCATCTCACTTCTAGTATCTCTTTTATAATTAAGTAAACCTAAGGGTAAGATTTATTCAAATGATGCTGAAATTAAACTCATTTGATCAGAGTTCTGTTCCATATCTTGTGAAAGATTCCAAAGCTTGTTCAAGGTTGAATATTTCAAAGCACTGATGCTATATTTCAGGATGGCTTATACTTTCCTTAAGGTTTAAAGAAGTAAATACAACTATTTTTGTGCTTCTGAAAGGTTCCAGATTGTCTCCAGTGATGTCAGAAGCCCTCCATTTATATACAATATATATAAAATCTTTGGAGCTTGAAGAAGGTATCATATTTCATCATCCATTGCTAGTCTCATTAGTGTTTAATGCTTATAAATGAGAAATTCCACTATCAAGTGACATTCATGCAGCGAGGAATGGAAGACAACCTTCTGTCTATAGACTAGCCCAGGGGTCTCAAACTCAAATGACCACGAGGGCCACATGAGGACTAGTGCATTGGCCCGAGGGCCGCATCACTGACACCCCCCCTCGCTGCCCCTGGCCCCACCCCCACTCCACCCCTTCCATGAGGCCCCTCCCGTCTCTTCTCCACCTCCTCCTCCAAGCGGTTTTAATAAAATATATACACTCAGTAAAGCCCCCCCACTGCACTGGGCTGCACCACCACTTCACCCCTGCTCTGCCTCTTCCAGGGGTGGCAGGTTTGTAGAAATTTTGGTGGTGCCCAGAACCTGCCCCCCTCAAACTCCACCCCCACCTACCTAAGGCTCTGGGAGGGAGTTTGGATGGGGGAGGGGGCCTGGGGTGCAGGGAGTTTGGGTGCTGGGTGCAGGCTCCGGGCTGGGGCAGGGGGTGGGGGTGCAGGCTCTGGGATGGAGTTTGGGGATAGGAGGGGGTGCAGGGGTGAGGGCTGGGGATGAGGGGTTTGGGGCATTGGAGAGGCTCAGGACTAGGGCAGAAGGGCAGGGGAAGGGCAGCCTGCCCTGGCCCTAGTGGAGGGGGGCACTAGGATCCTGCGGCAGCAGGTGATGCTGGAAGCCGGCAGAGCAGAGTGGAGTCAGCATGAGCTGCAGGCTCCGGGCGGTGAGGGGGCAGCAAGTGAGGCCAGGGGACACTCGGAGGAGGTGCGTGGGGGCGGCAGGCGGGGCCGGGGGAGAGACCCGGCCCCAAACATTAGGGAGCAGCGCACGGGGAGCTTAGCTGCCACATAAAATAACTCGGGGTGGGGGGCGTGCGGGGGTGAGGGGAGTTTGGCAGCAACAGGAAGTAACTGGGGGGGCGTGGGGAGCTTCGGGCCGCAGGGAAGAGCTCTGCGGGCCGCATGCGGCTCCCGGGCCGCGTATTTGAGACCCTTGGACTAGCCCCTGGCAGTGCTATGGAGGTATGCATGCTTCCTGCAAAACACTGTCCCTCTCCCCCATCCCAATGTGCACACCCCTATGCCCTCTGGAAGGAGATCTGAGGGTAGGAGTAGTATTGTTTCCCTACCCAGTCATGACAGAAGAGCATCCAGGCCAAACCTGTGTGGTGTTGTGACCTCATGTGCGAGATTGCAATGTCACTTGGTTTTGGGTGTCTTCTCAAATGAGGGGCCCAGGGCAAACTGCTGTTTTTGTGCCCCCATCCCGGACAGCCCTCTAAACACTTCGAGACTGGTCACCAGAAACTGGGAGGGCAACTGTCCCAGAGAAGGTTGGCTCAATCTTCTATGGAGCACACTTTGATTAGCAAGGCCAAAAAGCCAGTGAAGAAGAAAGAAAGAAAACTCTGGCTGGATAAAAGAGGAACTTTACCTCTCTGCTGAATAGAGGAGGAACTCTCACTCCCTCACTGATGGAGTTTACTACTGGGGAAGGGACAGACATACTCAGACACTTGCCAAGGTCTTCCTACACTTCCTGCGCTGTGGGGGAGGGTTTAGGTATGATAGACATGCATATAGACCTTTCATTGTTGTGTAATCCTATTTCTCTCTTATGTTATGCTTTGTTCCTACTGTTAGGATTAAACAATACTTTAGTTCTCCTTCCAGTGATTATGAACATATATATTCCACAGTTAGAGTATGTGTGCCCAAAGCACTTGAGTCGGAGACTTTGGCCAGCAAGTTACTGCAGGTGGCACATATGCCTCTGCTATTCTCCTGTGTGGAGTTAAAGATATAAAGGGGTAGTTGCCATCTCCTTCTCTAGCTCCTTCTTACAGCCTGTGGCAGCCATTGGAGCTTCCTGTTGATCTTGAGGAGGTAGGACATCAACTGGACAAAGTTAGTGGCAAAGGTACAATTGTGGTTGAGCTTTTCAAAGCTACCAAAGATGCAAAACTCCCATTGTATTTACTGGGAGTTGTTACTTCCCTGGGTGGCTTTGGAAAAAAAATTATATATATTTTTGTCTCTGGGTTCACATTTTATCTGTAATACTTTTACTGCACTTTCTTTTTCTTTCTATTTCTGGCAGTGATCCTGAATGGCTATGAAATATTATTAGTGCCAATCAATTTTAGGATAACTTAGTTTGTGTATGACTCTGAGCCCTAACTTTTACAAATAATTCACTAGCAGAAATCTGAAGACATTTTGATGTCTTCAGTTAAACAACTAACATTAAAATAAGCAGGTCAGTAAACTGCTGATTGATTAACATGGTTATCCAGTGTCTACCTAATGCCTTATCCTCAAGACAGTAACACTTAGTGGAATAGAGAATGGCAAGACATGACAGTCTTCTTATGACTGGTATTATAGAGCAGAATCCAAAACCCGTTGAAATGTTTCGGTTGACTTCAGAGGGGTTTGGGTCAGATGCATGGAGAGTCCCATACAAGAAGCACAGATGTCTCATAAATTGAATATAGACAACATGCGTAACTTCAAGTAGATGTCATATGGAAATACAACAGGAGTTTCCAAGATTCCCTGTGTATAGTGTCCTCATGTAACTCATAGTGCGTAGCATATCATTTTTATGGAAATGTGTGGGAGAACATATTTACTGTAGATTAAGAGAACACATTTTGTTGTTCAGTTGATGGGGCGCGGGGTGAATCTGGAGAGAATTGCTCTCCTGAACAGTGGTTCCTTCTGCCCTCTGTTGTTCAAGTTGGAAAACTTCAGAGATATATGACATCCTAATAGTCATTTTCTGCTTTTGTTCCATAGCCATTTATTAAGGGCTGGTCCACACTGGGGCGGGGGATCGATGTAAGAAACGCAACTTCAGCTACGAGAATAGCGTAGCTGAAGTCGACGTTTCCTATATCGAACTAAAAGTATCTACTTCGGGTCCACGCGGCGCAGGCAGGCTCCCCCGTCGACAGCGCTTCCTCCTTTCGGCTAGCAGGAGTTCCGCAGTCGACGGGGGAGCGCTTCTGGGATCGATCTATCGCGTCCAGATGAGACGCGATAAATCAATCCCAGAAGATCGATCTCTACCCGCCGAATTAGGCGGGTAGTGTGGACCAGCCCTCATATGCATAGATAACATGCTGTATCAGTTACTTTTTAAAGCACTCTTTTCTTTAAATTTCTGATGCCATGCGGAATATACATTAATTTAGAAATGGCAATTTTGCACCAATCCAATTGGCATCGATTATATTTCCCTTCACTTACACTACTGTAAATCTGGAGGAATCCCACTGAAATCAATGGAATTGTACCAGTGCAACAATACCATTGAATTACATTGAGTTATTCCCTCATTTATAGCAGCATAATTGAGTGGGGAATCAGACCCAACAGTGAGCTGTTCTGGCATTTTTATTAGATAAAATGACAGCTGTAGAGTCTGTTTGTAAACCCTGAGCATCTGAGACTTACATTTTTATTATTATTATTTGCTACTCTGTGTTTTTGAAAGGTGCCTTTAATGCCTTTTCTGTTGGAAAAGTAAATTTTATAAGTACAAATCAAAACACCTGTTTGCTTCACTTCAAAGTGAATTTCCAGTAGTCTGACTTCTTGGGCAGAATTTTGAGCAGCTACTTATTTTATTTTTACAGTACATTCTCCCACATCCTTGCTCAGAAAACAATACACTAATGCTAGCTTGCTCTCCCTCTCTACATCACTGGATTTAACAGGAAAACAGTGGCACTGGAGAATGTCCATGCTGAGCATCATGTGCTTCTATTAAAAGCAAGCTGTTGTTTTATATGTAATGCATATAGTAAATACATGCCTTAGTGACTGCTGCTCTGTAGTTTACTATGATGAAAAATTCCAGCACGGTGCACTGCTATTGGAAGAGTCACCAGTGAGTCAATTCAGAGAACCCCTGAGAAATCTGTATCGTCTCTAAACAAGAACATATTTATTATCTTGTTGTTTTCTTTTCATTTTTTTCATATTGCTCAATCTCATATCCTAACTCTATCTCCTAAAACACCTCACCCCAAACACAATTCAAAACTGACCTTCTCCCTAAATTCTTACAAAAATAAACATAGATTACTCTTCTTTTTCTCCTTTATTTTACCAACATAACACTGTTCCAAGAACAATATAGTTTAATTTAGGGACAAATTAGCAAATGCAGTGAGGACCTGTACGAAAGCCCATTGAGGTAAGTGAGAGTCTGTCTATTGACTTCAGTAGGCTCTGAAGCAGGCCTTAAATGGGCTAAATTCGACTCTCCATCACATGGGTGCAAATCTGGAGTTACTCAATTAAAATTCTGGATCAGAAAGTTAGAAAGGTAAGTGGAGTAATTCCACATTTTTGACCCACATGCAAGAGAGCAGAATTTGGTTCCATGCTTTTTAATACTGTATTAAATTTGCCTAAAATATAAGCGTTCAGAATGAGCTTTTTAATTCTATACATTATAGGGGAAAATGAATAGAAAAGTACAGTTGTATAAGCAGCCTTAAAATGCTTTAGTAACTGTTTGTACAGCACCTAACACAATAGAGCCCCTATCTCTGTGGGGCCTATAGGTCATACAGAATATAACTTATAATGGAAAATAGTGAAAATCAAGGGTATAATGTATTAATAACATTTTCATCCAGAGATCTCAGTTAAGAAAAGGGGCGGTGAGCTTTAGACCATATATGACAGGAAACCTGCATTTTGTGGCACTGCCCTGCATTGCACGTATTTAAGAGATTAAAGGTGAGGGAATCGTGGCAGACCTTTTAACATCAGTTTTGTCATGGAATGTCTTTGGGTCAGATCATCAGTTGGTGCAAATGGGCACAAATCTACTCAGTGTAGGATCAAACCCAAAGGATAAAACAGGAAAATCTTTCCAAACACAATAGTGAATGGAATTGAGATTAAATAAGTATAAACATGATATATCCAGGATTAAGTAAAAGGCCTTTTCAACTCTCTGCACAAGTTCCCAGTTCATTACAGTTAAAACACTTTCATGACTCAGCAATACTATGTCAGAATCTGCACTTCTTGAGGCAACAATTCCTCTGAGTGACTGGCTGGAGGGAGCAGCTTCTGGATTCAGCACGGAAGCAGACAACAGGTCAATTAGAATGACAGGAGCTGTAGTTAGCCAACACTGCTCTGACTATCCTGCCCTCCTGAGGGGATAGGTGAAAATTTGCACCTATATTGCCCTGATCCTGTTATCTCAAAACAGAAACAAACTGAAATGGCCATCCTGATCACATGGCTGGGAACAACAATTTCATGGAAGGGAAACACCATAAATGATTCATCGTGCTCATATTTCTCATACTTAATTCCTGTGGGTGTAGAGAAACAGGGATTTAGAAATGAATGGTGATGCTTCCTAGTCACACACAGCTCGCCTGCAGCTGAATTTACTGCTTCAATCTTTAAAATTAACTCTCCGGATGCCGAACTCAGGAGCTGAAGTCTGAGATCTTTGAACGAGTTTCAGATACACAAGGGAGAAGGGGAGAGCAGCAGCCCGGACCAGCAGTTAGAGAGTGCTCCCAACTGAGAACATTTTAGGAAGAGTGGAGAGCTCCAAAGAAAGAAGCATCATAGTACATGGCTGGCAAAAAGCTAAGGGAGCAGGCAGTTCAGATGAGGGCTAGAAATAGCTAGGACTTTGGAGAGGACTACTGTAGCCAGGGAAGCTAAACATTTTAAGACGATATTTGAGTTCCAGAGGTGAATTCTGGTGGATGATATGTTGTCCACGTGGACCGCTGCTGTCCAAAAGACCGATGGCTGATTTCAAGGATGTGAGGCAAGGAATATTTCTATGCAGTCTTATGGGTTATCAATATGCTATTTGGGCAGTATTGTGGAACCTGTTTTTAGGCATAAATCTTCCCGTCCAGTCAGGAATGGCCCCCTTGAAGAATTATTGGATATCCCAGTCTTCTGCCTTGTGACAGGACCATGTAGTGGTCAGGGGAGGCTGCTACAGCTTATGGGGGAAATGTGTGTCTCACCACTCTGCCTGACCACTGCCATGAGGGTTTACCCCATAGTAAGCTCAGTGATCGTGAAACCCAGTTTATACAGGAATTTTTTCTTCACTGTAAGAGGTTTTCCCTGTGCTGATTTGCCTTGGGAGGCAGCAGTTATCACTTAGAATGCTAAGTGTTACATTGCAAGGTGACTATTTCCTTTCCTGAGCAAAGGAAGAGAGAAAAATTGCCTCCAGCCTATGGCAGGGCAAGATAATTCCTGAGTTGGAGCAGTTCCACAGCTCCCACCACCTGAGAGTGAAGATGTGTGGTCTGATTCTTCATTACGTTGCATCTTATGTAGTCACTTTATATCTATACAAAGTGGGTGCAATACACCAATAAATTAAAAAGATGGCATTTATACACTCACTTTGTACTTATTTTGCTCAGGTGTAAAATGGCTACACAAGGTGCAAGGCAAGAATCAGGCCCTGTTGTCTCAAAATGAGCCCATAAGCAGAGGGGCTGAAGAGAGGCCCTGCCACCATTCCTGGGGAGATGGGGAGTAGATTTTATGTCAGGTAGGTTCTCTCTTGGTACAGTACAACTCTGCTAATTGTGTGATGTGGGGGGGGGAAGGGGAGATGGACAACAACAACACTACTTCGCTATAAGAGGACTGCACAGTACAGGTCAGATCTAAGCTGGTGCAAATCTGCAAAACTGTAAAAGTCAATGGAGCTGAGGATCTGGAAATGCGTGGTTTCCAAACCATTTGACACATACTGTACGTGTGACCTACATTACCGTACATGAGCTAGTTGGAATTCTAATATTATCCTGGAACTCAAATTTTCCCCTGTGCTGTTTACTGAACAATTTTTATATCACTGTGTTGTCATTGCCATGTGGCACAAATGAAAAACACTCCTTGCTACAGTTTTCCTTCAGAAGTTGCTACTGTTCCTTGTGGCAGAGAAAAGAATCTGTGCACTTTTGTCGTCTTATGAAGCTTTCATCAAAAGTAAGTTATCGTTGTGGGGATTCAATGGCAGCTGATTTAATTTTTGAATCACCCAGCTAGAATTAAAAAATTCTTTAATCTCCCTGAAGATTCTCCGAAAAGGAAGAAAAATCATTTTGAGATGAAAAGCCAAATGGAAAAAAAATAATCAAAATGCTACAGCAGGAAATGAAAAAGGAATATCCAGCAAGGCAAACACTAGGGGAAAAACTGACTGAGCATGAATGAGCATTAGGGCCAAAATGTTCAATAGTGCCATTGATTTTGCCATTTTTTGGTTGGCCAGCTTTAGACACTGGAGGTGAAATCCTGGAGCTGAAGTCAGCGGGAGTTTTGCCACTGAGGAATGGAGCCAGAATTTCACTCCGAAACCTCATTTTTAAGAATTACTAATCACCCCCCTCGTTTAAGTTAACTGTGAGTGCTCAGTATCTTTTGAAGTTCTGCCTCTAATTAGAGGTGCCTGTTGATAAATTGGGCCTAAATCACTAATTAAATATTCACCTATTTTATTCAATTAAAGACATGCTGAGGGGGAGCATATCTGCTATTAAAAATAAAATCAGGGTTGACGTCTGATTTCAGAAGACAAGTATGTTGTAGGTAAGTGTGTGGATGCCATGGTAGACCAATCAAATTATTTCCTTTGGGCTTTTAGGTTTGTGTGGCATGTAGGGCTCACTTCACCAGTGTCTGTCTCAACAAAGATTTCACAGATTGCAAGCAATATCAGTAACCTGACGTCATAAGGTAGCACGTGCTGATAAATCTAACCACTGTCAAACAGTAACCTCATTTGGCCCTATCCGATGGCCAATCAGCTGCCAGAAACTGAGAAACGAAGAAAAACACACTCTGTGAATAGTTAGTAATTCTTTGTTCATCTCCAAGTAACAATTTCGAAAAGTAAACACAGGATAAGCTAATATTCTGAATATTTAGAGAGAATAATTCATCTAGTGGTTAGGGCAGAAGACTAGAAATCCAGACTCCTTAGCTTGCAATTGATTGTACCATCCAGAGCCCTGTTAAGTATGTGCCTTTACTTATGCACCTGACAGAACTGGTGCTCTAGATTCTATTTTTGTCTCTGCAACTGATTGGCTATTTCACCATGGACCGGGGTGGTGATGATGAAAACCATGTATTTGGTGTTTGTTATTACTACTTCGAGCCAGGAGATGTGGCGGCACCCCTAGTTCCAGCACCACGGCCATGGACACCTCCATTTAGACTCCCTGTGTCTCAGTTTAGGAATAATATCCTTACCCACTCTAGAGAGATGTTGTGAGCTTAATTAATTGTTTGAGATCCTCAGATAAAAACGTTCATAGAAATCCAAAGTCCTTTTATTGGAGAAAGAACAGATTGAACAATATTTGTCAAATGATGTTAGAAATGTATAGTGAATAAAATATTCAGTTAATATTTTGTAATTTTTCACCTAACCTAACTCCCTTACAGAAGCTTTTAAATTAAAGAACAGTTTAAGATAATGAAAGGTAGATATAGTAGTATTGCACCAATAAATTCTGCTTATACTATGGTAAATCCATAGCACTCCATTGGTTTCAGTTAGAGAGAAGCAAATAAATAGCAGTGATTAATTTACTTGATGAATGTAGCCACTTTTTTTCTGCTCAGAGAATATCCTGAAGCAGATCATAAATTCCTCACATTAATTCCAGTGATTTACTCAATGGCTTTTTTTACTCCATGACTTGACCACATCCAGGTCACTGAAAGTATTTGATACAGCATTTTCTGTTCCCTGATTGGATGATCTTTACTCACTGCCTTATCTAATTCACATTCAAGCCATTGGGAGTCTTTACATTGAGGAGTTGAGCCTATAGTCAGTACAAGGGAATGAGAAAGCCACAGTGAATCTGAATCTCTTAGGGAGAGGTCACAGATACGTGACTTTAGGGGTCACACTGACCTTGCTTGAGACATCATCCCGAGAAAGATTAGGATGCTGCAAATATATTGGTTGGATACTGAGGTTGAAATGACCTTTCTCCAATTACATTCAAATGAAGTAATTACATGGGTGTGTATAGGATGCTAGATGCGAAGGGCACACTCATTATTATCTTGCTCACTTAATTGCTTCTGTGTTGGGGGTTTCGGGGTTTTGAGAAGCCTGTTCCTTGCTTCGTTACGTAGCGTACCCAACTTATGTGTGATATGAGGCAATGTGGCCTATTGGGCACTGGACTGAGGCTTGGCAGACCCGGCGTCTCGACGCTCCAGCTCGCTCAGTCAGAAGATAAGGCACGGACTCCAGCCCAAGGCCGCAGCTCACAGCCAACACTTGGCTGCCTACCAAGAAAGATGGGGGCCTGGAATCCATCGTGAGAAAGGAAGATGCAGCTGAACAGACCTGCAGAGGCAGCCCATAACGAGCGAGACAAGTGAAGGCCAGCACGGAGGAAAACAAAGAGAACAACAAAGTCTAGCCGGTGTGTTTTGGGAAAGTTGAGGAGACCACAGAAAGCCGGTTTTGACTGATACAAAGAGCATCAGGAGCAGAGGTCCCTGAACGGAACACCCCCAAAGAAACCCAGGACTTAAAACTCTCCTAAACGCTGAAGCACCTCGGAGATCACAGCGGACCCCAGAAGACCTGGGCCCAGGACAAGAATTCCCGTCCACCCCTCCCCCTCTTCTTCTTACATTACACCCAGGCTTGGCCAGCCTGGGGTAGTGCGGGTATGAGTATGAAAGTGGGTTAGGGCTTGGGGCACTAACGCTTTCTTCCTTCCTCTGAAACTTAGACACTTGGTGTGTTTCGTCATCTTCTCCCCAAACGATCCTGTGGCCTCAGCCTGATCACCTGGTGCCTCAGGCAGATTGGTAACAGAAACCTGTCACATTGGCATCAATGGAGGCTATAATTATCAATGCTCCCTGCGTCTCAGCTTGAATGCCATGCACAGTGCTGAGCTGTAGTTCCTCCTATTGGCCACTATATGCCACTGTATGGCCTGGCTTCAGGCAATTAAGCTGTGTGGTTTTTTCCTGCCTTCCTTCTGGCTTCTCCCCTTGCTGCTGGATGAGGTAAAGCGGTAGCTGACAGCTGCTACAAGAAGGGCAGTGGTGGGACAGAAGGTGAGGGGGACTCAGTAATAGCCCCAAGTCCCCCCTGCCAGATCCAAAATCAACCCTCTGCCCCCCCCCCCAAAGCCAGACCCATCCCTGCAACCCCAGACACCCACTCCCTCCTGCTCTGCCCTTCTAGGTGCTAAGTTTTGTGCAGCTCCACATCCTATCTTCATAATTCCTTTGGGGTGGGCAGAAGGTGTATTGCAAAGAGGCTAAATTTAAGGTAATTTGCAAATGGATAGAACTTATTAAATAATTTGTACCGAGATGCACAGAAGAGCTATACTGATATTTGCATTGCAGTCGGGTCTGGAAACCCCAACTGAGGAGTGGGCTCCATTGTGTACAGTGAAGTAGTTTATACACATAGTAAGAGATATTAACTGCCCAAAGAATTTACAGTCTACAGCTCCTGATCCTCCTATCACTTGTACGCATGCTTAGCTTTTAAGCACCTGACTATTTCCATTGACTTCAACGGAACTATTCACAGACCTGCAGGATCAGGGCCAATCTAGACAAAGTAAGAGAGTCTGGGGAACTGATGCACAGAAAGATTAAAGGCTTGCCTACAGTCTCACAAAACCTCTGGCACAGACAAGAACTGAACTCAGATTTCCCAAGTCTCAATCCAGTGCTTTAAGAACAAGACTAATCCTCCTCTCTCAGTTGTGAATATAGAGCTGAAGAGATCTAATTTTTAATGCAAGCAAATAAACATGGGAAAATGTTTGCCTATCTTTAGTGGAGTTATTCCAGATTTATGCAGGTACAATATAACTGAGATCAGAATCTCTCTCATGAGAGAGAGAAATATCACCAAGAATTGAAATGTGCAGAAAGAAGATCATGGAATTTATCACTGAACACTTAGGAGCTTTGCAGACTATATATGTTTGGTTATGTGTCTGAATGAACGATGATCACATTTTAGTCATGTCTGCCCTGACTGCACAGTCTCTGGAATAGTGTTTGTTGCAACTCAACATTTATTATAAATCTTTCCAGGTCACTGAGTGATTTTTTTGTTGTTTATTTATGTAACTAAAAAGTGGTGGCAAGTTTATGTCCACAAATGGAAGAATGTCTGAAAAATATTTCCTTCCGTTATTTTATTTTTCAATCCCCAAATGAGTTTGTCATCTATAGTGGCACGGCATTTTTCAGGGGCTTATTTCAGGTCCATCACTGTGCCTATGTTAGTATGGTATTTTCCATTATTTCCTGGGTTATTTCTAGAAAAGGTGCTGTAACAGTGCTAGTTGCATGACTTCCGAAGGAATATTGAGTACTCTTATCTGTTTCTTGCTTACCCTAGCTTTGTGCAATATTTCCCATCTTTATAGAGTCAGTTCACAACTCTAGTAACATATGCATCCTGAACTAACAGCACTAAGTTATATTATCTCAGGTTCGAGATGACAACAACAGCCTATGACTAAGGCCCTACTTAACGTGCGGTTTGTGGAAGTTGCAGATTCTGCAATATCAGGCTTTCGCTGCAGTTTTAACAGTGGGAGCCCTGCCGTGCGCGGGGCTGACAGTGGGGGCTCCGGCTGCACTGAGGCTGAGAGCAAGAGCCCCTGCTCTTAGCCCGTGTTCCTGCTGTCAGCCCTGGGCCCCCACTCTCAGCTCCGGGCTGCTCACAGTGGAAAATTGTGCAAAAGCAATAATGGACTTTATTACCGCAAATAATAAGGTCTATTATTACTTTTCTGCAATTTTCCATGGCTTGTCCGCAACTCAACTGCAATTTTTTGACAATCATCCCGCAATTCAAGAAGGCCGTTACCTATGACCAGCATGCACCTCTCCCCACCACTTTTCTTTCTAAGTAATTTCACTTATTTTTAAATAAACAGAAACATTTTCTACATTTCATACTGCTATGGACTAACCACTAAGCAAAACCTTTATGGTTATGATGAAGCTTTTCAAAGCCCTTCCTATGTAATTCCTTGAGGAAATATACTAAATTTTAGCATAGAGATCAGCTTCTGTTTTTTGCTAATTCCCTGTTTGTTTCCAGTCATGATAAATGACCATAAAAATGGATCCTTATTTATTTGTATTGCAGTAGCACCTACAAGCCCCAGTGATGGACCAAGGTGCTAGGCACTGTACAGGCAGAGAACAATAAGAAAGCCCCTGCTCCAAAAAGCATGGGATTCTGTTTGTTTTTTTCTGTGACTTCCAGCCCAAATCTGCTCAATTTGCACCTAAAATGTTTTTTTCCTCCTAAGTGCCAGCATAGCCATTTGTTTCAGATGAACCCTTCTTTGAGGCTTGATTGTATTTTATATACTCACTGTTGTATCGTAGGCTCACCAATCAATAGCTGTCGTTTGTTATTTACCCTAACCATACCTTAAATCATGCTTGTCTGTGCAACTGGTTGGCATTAATTACTCTCTTAGATTGAAAAATATGAATTTGTGTAATTCTTGATAAAACCCTGTAATATCCATGAAGACTGAGTTACAAAGACATCTTTTTTTGTAATGTATCTGCGGCCTCATGAAGACTGTAGATGAATGCATTACTTTTTCAATAAAGACACAAAACAGATGACTCAGGCCAACTTCTTCAAAAGGTTCCTCAGTGGGAGTTGGGAGCTCACTATCTTTCAGGAAATGTTCAGCACCAAACAGAATTGGGCTCCATGTAAGTAAAAACTTCTATTATGTAGAGAGTTAGGGTCCCTTTAATGTCTAATCCAAACTTCCCATGCTGAACACTTTTGCAGTGCATTGATATTTAGAGATGTGCAAACAATGTACTCCAATATATTAGGTCTGTATATTTCTAAACTGTACTGGTCATATCAGTTATACAAGCACTATATAAACCCTTCATGAAGCCAAGCTTAAAGCTGTAAATCTTCTATGTAGAAAGGGAAGTAAATAGTTTCTTTTGATATCTCCAAATGCTGTTATAATTCTTGACAGAATAATCATTTACCAGCAAATGAATTCCTAAAGGGAAGAATCATATTGAATTTCTCAGCATTTTATTTTTCATAGAATGCACATTAAGTAAGGCTTAACTTAAATAATAATAATACAACTTGGGAAGAGTTACAACTGCAGAAATATTATATTTTTGTTTACTGCTTCTGTATACTAGTTTCCTCTGGGAAATAAAGACAAGGAATAAGATCTTCCCCCCCCTTTTTTTTCCTTTTGGTTTTATTACCAAGTTAATATTCAGTGGTCACCATTTAAAAATCAGATCTGAGAAATAGTATCACACAGTCTCTGAGATACCTCCGCTATTTGCTAAACAAATAGAAAAATGTTACAATATCTTAATAAGTGTATGGAAACTATTGTTAACTAACCTTTTTAAGGCATCTCCTGTACCCATTAAATATATAAAAATAAATGGTAGGGTTTTACAAAGCACCTGCATGAGTTAGGAGCACAAATACTGTTGGTACTTCTGAAAATCCCACCTCGTAATACCTTTTCTTCTTCGAGTGAAATTCTGCCCTATGTAGACAGCCAGCACAAGGCTCCTGTATAAGCCAGTGGTCAGCATGTGCTGGGGTTTGCCAGTCCACAGAGGAGATGAGTCTGTTACAACCCTCGTTATGGAGCCTGACTCTCTAACTCAAGCTAGAGAGAGAGAGAGAGAGAGAAAAGAGTGTTGGTGAGAAAATAGGAATTCTATTTCACAGAATATGTTGAGGTTTTGATAATTTGTGTTTGAATTGGTGTGTGTGTGTGTGTGAGAGAGAGAGAGAGAGAGAGAGAGAGAGATTTCGAGAAATGAGACTCCAACTCCAGAGATTAGGGCATTCAGCGGAGTTAGAGCAGGAATGTAAAGCTGGGTCTCCTATGTCCTCAGTGAATGCCCTAACCGCTGGGCTGTTGACCAGCGCTTGTAGAGGCATACGCTTCTAGCTCTAGAGGTGCCTTAGTCCCTGATGTGTTGGCTAAGATGGTGGCCCTCATACGTACCAGTTAAGGCTCACTTAAGATCTCAAGTTTCATATCTAATACAAAGAAAGGAACTTCACCAGAGGTGAGTGCTTCTAATAGGGTATTGTTCTTCCAGCAGTGGCTGAGAACTTCAGAAAAAAAGTAGGGAGTGGGGAAGAAAAACCCATTGTACGCTGGGTCATTTGTACCATCCTATGGTAGGAATAGATGGAAGGAAATTATTTTCCAGTCCCTGTAGACTCATGAGATTTTAAATTTCTTAATTTTTTTATTTCATTTTATTTTATTTGATCTAGCATATGTGTGACGCAGCTACAAATGTGTGAATTATGTAGAGATTACATTTTATTTAATAAAGCAGTGCTTAATATACTCAGCTAATCCTCTAGTCATCTCACTGGTTAAGGATGAAAGTAAATAGACCATACTCAGAGCAAGTCTACTTCAGGAAGAGCTAAAGAAACTGGAGCATCCACTCTTAATAATCTGAATAAAGTGTAGAATGACCCTATGAACTGCCATATAAGGAATAAATCTGTGCATGTTTGCATGTTAAGTAAATCATCATTTTATCTTATGTCACACTTAACTTCAATGTATTACAAAAGCAAATGAGGTTATTCACTGTGTTTCAAAGTATGCTAGCTATAAAGTATTGCTTCATAACTAATTGCTGGTGGAGGACTCCTGCCAATGCAGGGGAATCCTTGGGTGGCACAGGGACACACCGTAGTTGATGCCTGGCGTAGGGGCTGTGGTGATGGCAAAGGAGGCACGGTCAGAGCATCAAAGTCAGAAAGTGTGACAACTTGCAGGGAAGGTATCCAGTCTATGTCATCATGTCACACCATTCCTATTCACACACTCATGCATCAGCCACCTGTACACTTTATCTTAATTTTGTCCACATGTATTGATGTTAAATACTAGAACTGGCTGAAAAAAATGGCCCAGAATTATAAAAAACATAACTGAACATTTTTGGCTTGCTTTACTAAATTCCATATGATGTATATTTCTGGCTTTTATAGGCTGTGTAGAAATCATATACCCTAGGCTTCAAAATGGAATACATTGTAAGACTTTATTATGTTTTGCTACAAGTGGAATGTTCCGAGTGATATTGACCCCAGAGCAGAAGTCTCTCAAGGCCATATGCTCCAGTAAGTCCCTTTTCAGCCTTTAGGCCCTGATCATAGAAAACCTTTTTCTTTGCTTAACTTTATGCACTACGAGTACCCCCGTTAGCTTTAATGGGGTTATGTATGTGCTTACATGTTAGCAGAATCAGGACATTAATGTTTAAATGGTGCATGTGGTTTGGGGTAATTTTTAACTTAAGTGCTTTATGTACCATCATGTAATGTTGCAAAATCTCTAGCTATCTAAGTGAAGAACCTCTTTTTCTTTTTCTTTTCATGTTTCCCACATATTTTTTTTGGAAGCTTGTGTTTAAATAGTTTAGGCCTTTGCTTTTCTTTTGTCTCTGTTTGACTTTGAATAACCTTGCCTTGTGGTCAAGAAAGCAAATGATTAGTGCAGGTGTATCACATAGAGAAATGCTTAAGTTCTAAAGTCAATGTAGGAAATAGTGAATCATTCGTGACCGCAGAAAATAAGGTCATAAAGTTCAAGGTTGACATAGGCATGCGCAGCCAATTTCATTAGGGTGTGCACCCAGGGAGCCCCACCCTGCCCTAGCCCCACCCCCATCCTGCCCCCATCCACTCCCTCCTACTTCCCGCCCCCTGACTGCCCCCCTCAGAACCTCCATCCCCCCTTGCTCCTTGTCCCCTGACTACCACCTCCTGGGACCCCTGCCCTTAACTGCCCCCAGAACCCCTCCCCCTATCTAAGCCTCCCTGCTCCTTGTCCCCTGACTGCCCCCCTAGGACCCTACCCCCTACCTGTCCCCTGTCTGCCCCAACCCTTATCCACATCCCTGCCCCTAGACAGACCCCCAGGACTGCCACGCCTATCCAACCGCTCCCCACCCCGACAGGCCCCTCCCCCAGCACTCCTGACCCATACAACCCCCTCTGCTCCCTACCTCCCCTAACCCCTCTCCAACCCCTGCCTCCTGACAGCCCCCCCAGAACTCCTGACTCATCCAACCCCCCCAGCTCCTTTTCCCCTGACCACCGCCTCCAAAGACCCCTCCCAATTGCCCCCCCAGGACTTTCCTTGCTCCCTGTCCCCTGACTGCCCTGACCCCTATCCACCCCCTGCCCCCTGACAGACCGTGGGACTCCCATGCCCCATCCAACCCCCCCTGCTCCCTGACTGCCCCCTCCAGAGACCCCCTGCCCCTAACCACCCCCCCGGGATCCCACCCCCTATCCAACCCACCCTGCTCCCTGTCCCCTGACTGCCCCCACCCCTTATCCAACCCCCCTGGCCCTGGACCCCTTACCATGAGATGACGGTCCTAGCCTCCCCGCGGAGCCAAACACTGCCCCGCAGAAGCATGCAGCCCCAGCTCCACAGGTGGGATGGGAGACAGAGGGGCTCAGGCCAGCTCCACACAAAGTGGGGTCAGGGCTTCAGCCCTGCAACTTTTGCCACTACGGTGGCTGGGGATCCCGAGACGGGGACTTCAACCCCACATCTTCTGCCAGGGTCCAGGGCGTCTCCTCCCTGCCCCAGTGTGGCTCCTCCGCCCCCCACTCCCACTCCACTCCACTCCACTCCAGTGCAGCTCCTGCCAGGGTCCGGGCTTCTCTCCCCTCCCACCCAGTGCAGCTCCTGCTGGGGGCCGGGCTTCCCCTCTTCTCCTACCTCCCCCCGGGGAGCTCCTGCCGGGGTCTGTGCTTCTCCCCTCACCCCGCCAGTGCAGCTCCTGCCGGGGTCCGGGCTTCTCCTCCACCCCCACTCCCTCCCCCCACGTGGCTCCAGCCCCGTCTGGGGCTTCTCTTCCCCCACCCCCGCATGGCTCCTGCCGGTATCTGGAGCTTCTCCCACTGCACCCAGCCCTAGCCTAGCTGGGCTCCCTTGAGTCACCTGCTGCCTTCTGTGGCCGGAGTGGAGCCTGGCTGGCAGGGAGCAGCCATACACGTGGACGCCATGGCCACCAGCCCAAGAGGTGCGGGGCAGCCCTAGGCAAGCAGGGGCTGGCTGTGCTGCTGCTGATAGCCCCGCACTCCTGCCCACACCTAACCATAAGGCTTTTTGGGGGAGGAGCTCAGGGCATTAGGGTGGGCCAGGGCACACACGGTACACCCCGTGCGCACGCCTATGAAGGTTGATCTGTTGTATGCAAAGAAATACTAAAAATACTGTAGGCTTCCTTCACTAGCTAGAACTTTCTACCAACTCTCACAGATTCTGTGGCATTTCAGAAACCACATGGGATATTTTTTGAACCTGATAGACCAAATAAAAATGACTACAAAGAAGTCTAGATGTTCACAAACTGCATCTTGTTGGCAGCTCTACTTACAAAGCTAATAGAAATGTGAATCATAGTAGCTGACAGGGTACATTTTATATAAGGAAGTCAACACTGTGGGACACATTAACTTTTCCCTCTCCTGCTGTACTTAATATAGTTTTTGCACACTAAAGTTTAAGAAAACTTTATATTGTAATACATCATAGGCCATCTAGGAATTCACATTTGGGAACATCACAGCTGCTCTGAACTTCCCAATCACACAGTAGATGTGTAACATGGTAGCCTTCCCCTTTAAGGGCCAGATGACTTGGGACTACCCAGCTGTGGTTGATTATCAGACCCAACTGGGAAGGGGTGAGAGAGGATGGCTCCTGTGACTAGCCCTGGAGCAAAGAGATAGATCGAGGGCAGGGAGCAAAATGAAAGGCCTCTGAGTACTGACAACCTATATTGATGAGTTTTGCGTTCCTTGATGAGTTTTGTTTGAATTATTAAAATGGTGCCCTGGAAAAAGGACCTAAAAGACTCTGGGAATGGTGGTGTGTCCTTCATGGGCTGCGGAGACAGGCCTGCACCTATCTATCTCATAGAGTTGGAAGGGATCCCGAAAGGTCATTAAGTCCAGCCCCCTGTCTTCACTAGCAGGACCAAGTACTGATTTTTCCCCAGATCCCTAAGTGGCCCCCTCAAGAATTGAGCTCACAACCCTGGGTTTAGTAGGTCAATGCTCAAACCACTGAGCTATCCCTCCCCCCTCATGTGGTGTAGATTTTGGGCAGGTGACTGGACCCTGAATGAAGCGAAACTGAGGCTAGTGGCTAGGCTGAAGCCAGACCTGGTAGGTAGCACTGGGACAGGATTCAACTCCAGGTACTCCTGCTCCAGAATCACAGACTACCCAGTTACTTGATCTTCTACATGTATATACAGTAGAACACTTCATACTCCATCCTGTAGAGAGCAGTGACACACATACACAGTATTTTCAGATAGCCTTGAATTGAAACATATCTAATGCATATGCACATGTTTTGGGAGGGAATTCAGTGTTTTGGGGTTTTTTTGCTGGGGACTTGGCTCATACCTGGAGGACGTTTGTCTAGATCAGTGGTTCTCAAACTTTTGTACTGGTGACCCCTTTCACATAGCAAGCCTCTGAGTGCGACCCCCCCTAATAAATTAAAAACACTTTTTTATATATTTAACACCATTATAAATGCTGGAGGCAAAGTGCAGTTTGGGGGGAGGCTGACAGCTCGTGACCCCCCCATGTAATAACCTCGTGACCCCCTGAGGGGTCCCAACCCCCAGGTCTAGATCCTAGTGTGATTTATTCCAACTATTCCACATAAAGCAAGCCTGTCCTGTGATCCTGCCTCGAACCTTAAAGTTGGCCTGCATTTTTATCCTTTAGGGGGGAAAAATTGCTTAGTGACAGTGTATGCACGTCTTCCAAAAGCAGGCTGTAGTCAGTTGTAAATAGCTTCTCTGAATAAGGGCCTTCTACACTCTACAGCTATGGAATTGTTTGTTGACTTCGCTTATTCATCTCTAAAATGTTGGTGGTTGTGGACAGTGAAGACAGGCTATTGTCATCTCCCAGTAGGGTGACCAGATGTCCCGATTTTATAGGGACAGTCCCGATATTCAGTGCCTTTTCTTATATAGGTGCCCATTCCCTGTCCCGATTTTTAAAACTTGCTGTCTGGTCACCCTATCTCCCAGCATCACATGCAGAGTGGGGTCCTTCCATCCACATTGCTCTCACAACATGAAGAGGACTTCAAGGACTACCTGGCTCGAGTCAACAGTGTCTGAAAGTGAAGGTTTACTATGGTATTGTGCTGAATGTAATGAGCTTGTTGTTGATGGTGGAATGAACGCAAAAAGTTAACCTTGGCCATCAGAACCAGTTGAGTTGATACACTAAGTGTCGTGCTCTGTTTTGGTCATTTACTCTATAGGTGACCGAACCCAGGAACTTTTTCAGAGGATTCTGCTGTGCTGGAACTGAATTTATCTATGGCAGTACTGCTTTTGGGCTGACAGCCTGAAACTGGGAAATGACATTGCACATCTCTGCTACAATTATTAGGATTCTGCTGTGGTTTGAAGTCATTTTAGAGTAACCGAGACTATATTTCTCAGTTACAGAATTGGGGCTTTACACATCCAGAAACAATTGAAACCATTCAAATTCTCTTTCCATAACTTTAGAAGAGGAGAATTATTTTCCACCTCACCTGTTTTATATTGGCTACATGTACAGTACCAACACATCGAAGCCTCAGATTAATTCACTTGTCCTCAAGAGGAGCATAAAAGCCTCTATATTGAGAGATTGAATTTGAAGTGCACTCCAATCAGAAAATACTTTGACTTTATCTTTTATGCATAAGTATAACACTGATGTACATTCAGCAAAAATATTGCTGTTTCGATTACATCTAAAGAGCATAAAACATGTGAAGTAGTCACAGGAGTGACAATTATTTTCAGCTGTTTTCTGGGTCAACACGTGCATGTTATCATGGGTTATTGCAAATTAATGCCATTTGTGATGGTGGTGCTTTTTGGTGGAAATAATAACTTTTATGTAATACATTAGATGATCCCCTATCTCATATCTGCTAGAAATAGCATGGAGCATTATTTTGAGGGGCAAAAATAAAATTGCTAGTTTGAAAGCTAAAATGACCATTTCCCTTCTTAAGACTTAAAAATACAGTATTGTTCATGCATAGTATACTTTGGAAATATGGGTTTCCCTGTATTCGTGGGGAAACTGAGGCACAGAGACATTAAGGGGCTTTCCCAAGGTCACCCATTGAACCAGCCTAGATCTGGCTCCCAGTTTGGTGCAAACCTGGAGAGATGACATCCTTACAGATGGTCCCACCTATATGCCTCAGCCTAATTCTTGTAGGATTTAGAGGGGGGTTCAATTTCCAATACCATTTAAGGGGAAATATGAAACAAAAGTGGATAATAATGAATTTCTGTAACATGTCAACTTAGTAATGGATCATCTCCATTAAGCCAAACGGAGATAATTTAAACACTAAAATGCATGGCACCTTGTCATTAAATTATAAGAAACATAAGAAGTTAGGGTCTATGTAATTCAGGGTGAATATACCCCTAAAGATGTTAATGAGACATGAATATATGAGCCTGAGGATATTTTAAAATGTATATTGAAGCAATCATTCTTGATATGTTGTAGAATATGAATCATGTGATTTCTGACATTCTGGGATAGTCCAGGCTCTTCATCAAATATTTCCTACTGTCACTTTTCATTGGAAGACCCACTTCATCAAGGAGCTGAATTTGATAAGAAAAATTCTATCCGGTATCAAAGCAACACTCAAGCTTCCTTGGAAACATTATTTTTAAATCTAAGCTTTTAAAATGTACAGCTCCCTGACCCTTATTTACCCTTTCCTCAACTAGTGTCTCTATGTGCACCTTCTTCTTTGATTGAGAAGTCTGTAATGAATCAGAAATGGATATGAACCAGGAAAATTACAACAGGGAGAGTAGGGCAAAAGCTGGGTTAGAGAATGCAGCTGTATTTTTAATTACCCTTTCCAAAGCAATAACTCTGGAGTGCTGCTGATCCACTTGATGAAGGCATAAGTTGTATGTCACAGGCGATTCGTAGTATAAATTCAAGTAAACTGTTAACAATAACATTGCAATGCTTGAGTCAGTCTAACAAAGATAAAGACAGTTTCTTTTTAAATCTGCAGTTCCTTGTTTAAATTTCCCTGGTGAAATTTAAAAAAACAATAATCTGTATAATGCAGGGGTTTTGGTCCTAATAGGAGGTGATTGGAGCCATTAATTTTCTTTCACTATTAATAGTGCAAGACACCATACCATTAATTCTCATAGAGAGAGAGACTCACTCCTGCACAGAGGGATGGCACAAGCCTATGTGTTACCTAAGTCTTTCTTAAAATCTATTTTGAGGCCTGACATGAGATTTAAGGACTGCATAGCCTTGTGCTGACTCTCTGTCCATGGGAGTGAGTTTCACCCATAAAAGTATTTCTAATCCACCAGACAGTGAGACCTAGATACTCAAATATGGGCACCTGCCCCCCACTGAAATCATTGGGAGTTAGGCACCTGAATATCTTTGAGGATCTAACTGACTTGCATTGGGGTACCCTTTGCATCCCTTTACTCCAGCTCTCTTGGGGCACTGTGGCCTGATGTTCAGTCATTTCCAGGTATGGGAATGGATGTGTCCTGTGCTGTGGATGTAATAGCATATCACTCCTTTCATGCAAGGATCATTCTTAACCTGCTTTACAAAAATTAAATAATGATGCTTCAGAACACCTCTGACAGGTAGATCTAGTAATATCTGTTTTACACATGGGGAAACCAAGGCATATGGAGCTTATGTTATTTGCCTATGGTCGTGCAGCACAGAGGCCTCTGAGCCACTTAGTGCTTACAATGGTTGTGCCAAGGGGTGACTGGCAGAGCTGTCATGCATGAGTGCCTGCATGCCTCCTGTGCACTATATAGCTGGCCTCCAAACTGGCATAGGCAGGGCTAATGCAGAAGGTCATCTTGGAGGCAGGCTGTGGGTAGTTTAGGATATGACATGTACAGGAATGGTTATGTGGATACCCGTGTATATGAATCAAGTGGCCCCAGTGACCCATACAGTGCTTGTAGGCTGTAATAGTTGTTGTGGCAGCCCTGGGTTTCGAGCAGTAGTGAATTTCACCTCCACCGGTATAGTACCCAAATACCCACCAGTATATTGATGGACTGGATTTTACCATAGTGAGCTAGGAATAGAACCCAGGTACTCACGCTTGTTGCCCAGTTTTAGACTCTACACTGTCTTTGTTCTAAATATATGATGTATCAGAGGGGTAGCCGTGTTAGTCTGTATCCACAAAACAATAAGGAGGCACCTTAAAGACTAACAGATGAATAACTTGTAAATATATGATGACACACTACCAGAAATATGGCAATGTGGACTAGCGCTTAGAGTAGTAGACTGGGACTCAGGACACATTGACTCTATTCCTGGCTCTGCCACTGGTCATAGGTGATCTTGGACAAGTCACGTCACCACTCTGTGCCTCAGTTTCCCCATCTATAAAGTGGGGATAATGATACTAACCTTTGTAAAGTGCTTTTAATTTTAAAGTGGTTTATGCCTTTATATTCTCAAATGTTAATTAAGCTAAGCTTTCTATGAGTGCCTTCAATTTACTTAAGTTAAATTAGGCAGAGAATTCAATGTTCTTGTAGATTTATTCTAAATTCTGATTACTAGAAACAGAGTAATTTGCATGCACAACTTCACTAAGCGTAACAGACCATAGAGTCTATCATTGTTTGCTAAGAAGCAAAAAAAGCCATGCTGCTAAATTGTTGGAAACCTCACTCAATGGGAAGAGATCAATATATGATTTATACTTTAAAACCAAATCTTATATGATTTAACAATTTTTTGGAAAAGTTCATACTGTTTATATTACCTAGAAGGCCATATTGTGCCATTTCCTTTTTTCTTCAAGAAGCTGTTCTGCTCATCACCATGAATTATCATTTAAAATAGAGCCAGCTAAAATGTTTCTAATATTTTCTCATTGAAACAATAGTGATATTAAAACCCAGCCCAAGAACAAAACTCAAAATGTTATTGCCAAAACGCTTATTTTTAAAGTTTTCCTTGTTTTGACAAACTGCCAAAACAACAATCTTCACATTTCCCTCCTCCCCCACCCCCACCCCCACCCCTTTTTCTTTTTTCTCATTTTTCAGTGGAGGAAAATTGTCGGGGGTAAAAACTCATTTTATTTTTCATGAACATTTTGAAACTTTTTCTTCCATAATTCAAAGCTTCATTCATACCAAACGTGGAATGAAATTGTACAATCAAATAAGCCCTGCTCGGGGAATTACATGGGACTGAAGTAGTGAGCTGATTTTCTTCATTGGAGTGTGTGATAGTCTGAGTCTCCCATTTAAGAGGGAGCAGCACACCTGTGGCTGGTCAGCTGACCCTGTTTAGGTTTAAGAGGGGACACCTGGGCCTACAGCCTGAGGGGGAGTTAGTGTGTTTGCAGGAGAGGGAAGTTCTCTAGGAGGGGAGACAGTGGTAGCCTGCCGGGGAAAAAGGATTGTCCTGGGTGTCACTGCTTAGTGAACAGAATATTGAAGATTCCAGCAGGAAGCCCTGAAGCAGGGAGGGCTGAGAGGTAAAGAGGGAAATCCCCAGGGTAGACTGAGGAAGTGGCTTGAATAATTTTACCTATGTTGGAAAAATAAAGCTGTCTGGGGAGAGGCTGGGTGTGGCAGTGGGTTGTTTGTGAGCTGTAGAGAAGGCTGGCTTATTACAGAACTTGAATAGGTGGTGGTGTTGTTGTCTAGCACCAATTTCTACACATGGCTATCCTTTGCAAAGATAGCGAAGACACTATACAACATGGTGCTGCTGTGTACGCTGCACACAACACTTGCCCTTAATTGTGTGATTTATCACTTATTTTCCTACAACCGCCTGCCTAGTCTAGTCACTGCAAGTGTACTCCCCCCCCCCCAAAAGAAGAAAGCTGAACAAATTCTTCTAATGTCTCCTTACACTGTTATAATTCTTGACAGAATAACTATTTATCAGCAAATGAATTCCTAAAGGGAAAGAAGTACATTGACTTTTTCTGCATTTTATCTTTCATAGAATATAGCAGACTCATCAGTATAGATATCATTGGAAAGCAGGGAGTGGCCTTATTGAATTGAGAGCTAAAGTTCCTCTGAAACATGTTCAGGTTTTTTTTAATAATTCATAAAAGGGTTTTTTTTAAAAGTCAATCTACTTATTTTTCCCAGAGAAGCTGAAGTGTTGAAAGTGTTGCGTTTAGAATTTTAAAAAGGGGTCTTGCTATCTGAGTGTTTGCAATCCCCTAGAATCTGCCAGTTTTTCAGAACCCACCAGATATAACAGCATACTATTGTATGGGATAGCTCATATAGGATATCGAGTCATAATTTGGAGACTCCTACAAACACCCGGTTGATGACTTAAACATGAAATTGTAGGTGTCACTCTGTTTCTTCACCCCTGGCGATGAATGGTTATAACTATAAAGTCAAATTGTCACCCTAGAATTTCCATCTCCCCTTGCCACATTGACTTAAAAATATATCTGTTATATTCAAATTAAAGAAGTGTAGTTACATAAAAGAAAATTTATATATTACAAATTATTTTAGTAGCATTTTTCCATACCCCAAAAGTATTTCACCACATACTATAGAATTGGAACTAAATATTCTATTTAGGCCTTTGGTACTGACATACTTTCATATTCTAAGAGATGAAAATTCATCCCTTTTCTTTAGAAAACCAGTTTGTGTCTCATTTACTTTGTTTCTGTGATGTTGAGTGGGAAAACAAAAAGCAATTGTATGTTTTCCATTCTGTCAGATGTCACTTTAAATAACTTATTTCACTGTCTTTAAAAGAAAAGTAAATAATGACATAGAATCACAATTACGGTTAACGATCACTGTATTTAAACTCTCCCAATACCCTACGGAGACAGTTTATCCTGATTGAGTAAGGTTTGTTTCCTAAATCATTTTGTTCTATAATATCTTAATTTATGGCTTGCCTTAGCATTATTCCTGGAGAGCCTTTTAGACTCCTAGATCTAACTGCTGGGTGATATGGCTGCTCCACAGAGCAAGGAGCCCAGGTATTGTACTACTGCCGCTGGCTTATTTACTGTTGAAAATCCCATGTTGTGCAGTGCAAGCAAAGGATTCCTCTTTGCATGCTGCCTGGTCTATAATTTTTGTTTTTAGAGTTCTGTGCATATGTGGCCAAATTACTGCCTGGGGTGTTAGAAAATCAAACAGTGCTGCATTGTTTATCTACAGCGCATAGGTATAAAGCTTTGGCCAGGGTGTTTTCAAACTCTGTCATCAATTCCACAGATGATAGCCTAAAAAAAAAAAGGGGGGGGGGAGCCACAGTCTAGTTTTTGCATGCGACATAGTCACTCAGTCAGTGAATACCTCTGATCAAGCAGGGCATTGGGGGCTTGAAAAGCGGCATTTCCCCATAGCAATCTAAATAAATAAATATTGCATTGTGACTATGGTGTGTGCACTAAAAGCTTTGCAAACGGCTTGCCAATCAATCTAGTCCTCTGGGGACCTAGCCTTTGTCTTTCATAGTGGTCTGAGGCAATGACTGTGCTGAAGATGAAGTGTCAGACCCTGCAGATGAGATTGAATGAGATGCTGGATGTTATCAGCTAAAACAGTAGTGTAGCAAAAAGCATCTTCCAGGCTCTTGAAAGTGATGACAGTTAACACATTTTCGGCTACCAGAGATTCAGGATAAATCAAGTTTAGGGTTTCAAAGTTCATTTTCACATCCTGCACAGTCGGGGGGAAAGCATCATACTATGCATGCACTCAGCTGCCCATGATACCTTGCATATTTGTATGCCCAAGAGATGGCAATCAAAGTTCAGATGTTCTGTAGACAGTACTATTTCAAAACCGGTGTCAAGGAAAAGTGAAGGGCAGGGGGAAACTTGTTGCAGTTTGTGATGCTGCTGAATTTGAAAGATTCTGAAGATTTGGGGCTAGATTTTCAGTGGGTACAAATCAACATAGCTCCATTGGCTTCAAGTTTATACCAGCTCTGCATAGGGACTTTTAGAACTTCCCTATTTTTTCCCTACTTGCCTTTTCCCTGATTGCCTTTTGTGTCTGTTGTCCTACAATTTAAGCACACTGGTCAAAACATTCCCTTTGTCCAATACATAGTTATAAACAAGTTTACTTAATAACAAGATCACTAAGGCAACATTACACTTCTGTCAAGCAAACTAGACCGAAGCCAGCACAAATATAACCACATTGTCCAAATGTATGCATCAGACATGACCATTGTAACAATTCTCAATAGGCTTAAGGAACTGTCTCTCTCAGAGGAGATAAGACTGTTTTCCCCCCTGCACCTGTATCTTCCAGGAAAGTGAATGCTAACTCTTCTCTGAAGGTAGCACAATGGACATACTCTCCACCCTACTGTTGCTAGAGATGGACCGTCTCCAGGAACTCTAGCAATCACAGCGCATTCATCTCCATCCTCGCCTACCGTTGGCTGTGGCGTAGTGCCCTAAATATAAATAGACCCCTGTGAAAATTTCAGAGTAGGTTCCAGGCTCAGTTAACATCACAAACATCAGCCCCATTTTTGGGGAATGTTCTGAAATGCAGACTTTCTGTAAAGGTTTTACAGTGATCTACAGCATACCGTGTCTAAGAATACTTGACATGACTAGTATGAATGAAGTATCCCCATGCAAAAGTGAAATCCCTTGCCTGCTTGCGGCTGCCTCTCATACTGCACTCATTTACATCAGCCTGCTATTGAAATATGCAGCCCTATTATTTATATTTAATGACTTTCTTATTTTTCATGTTTATTTTACTAAAGGAATCTACTCTGTTTTCGCAGCATGGAATTCAGTTTCTCAGGCTGGGGGATTGACATCACAGTTTGCCTCACTAGAACCTCCTGTCTTATTCTCTGTGAGGTACAGAATATAGATTTCAGACACTTATTTGGTAGCGTTCATAATGCTCTCCGCATCTGCCTGACACATCCATGTTATTTCTTGTATGTACTGATGTACCCACAGTCTGAATTAGAATTTAATAAATTATCCATGGGAAGTCTGACTTGTGAAAACACAGTGTTATAGGGTAGATGATCTGTTCCCAGATGCAATTTCTCTCTTGTTTTGAGAGGCTGACTAAGGGCTTGTCTACACTCCCACTTTTGTCGGTATAATCTGTCACTCAGGGGGGTGAAAAAACACCCCCCTGAACAACGTAAGTTACACCGACAGAAGCGCCGGTATGGACAGCACTATATTGATGGAAGAGCTCTCTCTCATTGGCAAACCCTGTCAAATGGAGGAAATTGAGTTGGTCTGGCATGATTTGTTCTTGACTAAGCCATGCTGGCTATTCCTTATAATCTTGTTATCCTCTAGGTGCTTACAATTGGATTCTTTAATAATTTGTTCCAGTATCTCTCCAGATATTGAAGTTAGGCTGATGGGTTTATAATGCCAAAGGTCCGTCTTGTTCCCCTTTTAAAAGATAGGTACGATGTTTGCCCTCTCCAGTCTTCTGGGACCTCAACAATCCTCCAGGAGTTCTCAAAGATAATTGCTTACACTTCCAAGATTGCTTCCGCTAGTTCCTTAAATACCCTAGGATGAATTTCATCAGGTCCTTCTGACTTCAATACATACAACGCATCTATAAATTCGTTAATCTGTTCTTTCCCTGTTTTGCCTTGCATTCCTTCTCCCTTGTTGTTAATATTAATTTTGTGAGTATCTGGTCACTATTACCGTTTTACTGAAGACGGAAGCAAAATAAGCATTAACCACCTCCACCTTCTTGATGTCATAAGTTATTAGCTCTCCTATCCTGCCAAGTAGAAGACCTATGCTTTCCTTGCTCTTTCTTTTGATTCCAATACACCTCTAACCCCATAGAACGCTGTCCTCAGGAGCCAAAAAATCTTACCACGTTATAGGTGAAACCGCGTTATATCGAACTTGCTTTGATCCGCTGGAGCGCGCAGCCCCGCCCCCCAGAGCGCTGCTTTACCGTGTTATAACCGAATTTGTGTTATATGGGGTCGCGTTATATCAGGGTAGAGGTGTATATTTAAAAGAACCTCTTATTGCCTTTTAAGACTCTTGCTAGGTGTAACTCATTTTGTGCCTTAGCCTTTCTGATTTTGTCCCTATATGCCTGCACTATTCTTTTGTACTCCTCCTTAGCAAGTTGGTTGATTCCACTTTTTGTAGGATTCCTTTTTGAACTGGAAGTAATAACGTCCCTGATAAAGCCATACTGGCCTCTTTCTAGTCTTCCTATCTTGCCTTCACATAGGGATAGTTGTCAGATGTGCCTTTTAATATTGTCTCCTTGAGAAACTGCCAGCTCTCCTGAAATCCGTTTCCCTTAGGTTTTCTTCCCATGAGACCTTACCTACCAGTTCTGAGTTTGTTAAAGAGTCAAGTCTAAAGTGGCCCTCCCCTCCTCTTCCCCCCCCCCCGCCACTCCCCCCAGTCACTTCCTCCACTTGTCACATATAGGAGTATTTGTGACACAAATTTACTACAAAAGTATCCAGGTTTTTTGTTTTAGCCACTATATGTGAATTGAGGAGAAAATGTTTATATATTTAAATGGGCCCACTCCTCAAAACACAATGACTTCAGTGGAAGTTGAGGGTGCTCATCACCATTGAATTGGGTCCTTTAAGTTTGTCCTTTTAAGCTTTTATTCATGGAAACATGAATATTCTGTACCTTAGAAACAAAAAGGAATTGTCTTTTTTATAACAGTGTTCTCATGCTTCCTCCATTAACTGAATATGCTTCTATAGTCTGTCGGTGTTAGTATTTGCTATGAGTCAAATCTAGGTGGTAAAATGATAGCAGCACTAAAGGTGGACAGCACAATTGTTGAATGCTGATTCTTCAATATTGCTCAATTGGTAACTTTATCTGGCAGAAAATTATTTCTGGTCATACGAGACGACTGTAGCAATTCACTTAACTGCATCAGTCTGCAGTAGGGTGACCAGATGTCCCAATTTTATAGGAACAGTCCCAATTTTTGGGTCTTTTTCTTATATAGGCTCTTATTATCCCCCACCCCCTGTCCCGATTTTTCACACTTGCTGTCTGGTCACCCTAGTCTGCAGCCATTATAAAATGTCTCACAGATGAAATATGAATAGCTCTTTTAAAACTGTTGGTGTCTTTTAAGAAAAGTAAGCAAAATATTATAGGACAAGCTGCCCAGGTTTTATCTGGTTCATTCATACGGTATATTGTAAAAATAAACCTATACTGTTAAGGGGAGATAGAACTTTCCCAGGGCTAACTGATTTTTTTTCCAGCAAGAACTATTATCTTCTCCAATGTATGATATGCTGGGGTGGCAGATGTACATGAATTGTTTGGAGGCTTGGCTATATGAGCAACCAAAATTTTATAGACTTCTCTGAAACTTACTGAAATCCCTTGAGTCTGCACAACTGGTGTGTACTTTAAGAAACTATGCAGAAACATTGCTGATAGGCAGATTTCTAATGCTTCCTTTACAGTCTGGTGATAATTTGGGGTATCTGCTTCTCATTTTGGTTGGAATCCAAAAGCGCTGAGACACAAAACATGAAAAAGATAATTTAAAAAATTGTTCCCAAGGGTTTTGAAACCTCAAAATTTTCAACCAATTTCAGGTTGATTCTTTTATCCAAACTGGTTCACCACTCCAGTAATCCCTGTGGGGGAGCCATTGCAACCTGACATTTTAGAGCAGCCCTCCCGCTGTTCTAAGTTGCACTGGAAGCCAAACTGGATCTTGGTTGCCCCCACAATTGAGAGGGTGGAATAGACAAAACAGGAAATGGAAAGACAGAAAGCAACAACAATGTACATTTACTGACATAACTTAGCATTGATTCCCTCTCACTTTATATTTCTCTTATTTTTAGGAGTACAACAAAATATCACAACTTACCATATTACAGAGCTGTACTGATGCTATAGACATATAAACTATTTAAGTCACTATAATAAAGTTTCCTTTAAGTCAAGATATTCTAGTCTATGGTATATTACTTTGCTTGAGAGCTTAACCATGTATACTTCACTGGCAAGTCATTCCTATTACACTAAATAACTTATATAGGATCATGCAAGAATATTTTACAGTAATAGCTGTAGGCTTCCACTACAATCTACTATATCATTTCAAAATACACCATACCCTAGTTAGACTCCCATCAGTATCAAACAGTCATTATTCATTCATATAACGCTGTACTGGCTATATAATCACATTGCGTAATAGAGTGTGCTAAATTACACTTTCCTAGAAATGCATTAAGCCTCCTCTTATGTGCTCCAGTACAGTGTTCTAATGAGGCTACCAGAATGTCAATATCTTAGTACTGAATATCCTTTTGAGGGAAAACTAGAGGATATTGCTAAAACTTAGAGGACAATTTGGCTCCCAGCCCAACTTAGAGTAAACTTAAGGCTGCTCCAAGTGATGTCTAGCTGCTCTTGAGTCCAAGGGACCATTCTAGGTACAAGGATCAATCAGGCATAAGGAGACTTGAATAGAGGAAGTGATACAAAGCAAAATGTCTTCTGCAAATATTTTTTGCAACTGTCTTTGTACTCCTTTTGTACTGGCTTTCTGCAAATATCTGTGTGACGGGTTTGGTCACAGAGACCCCCTTGGGACTGTCACCTGACGTACTGGAATTACCTCTGACCCCGTTTGCCCTCTCAGCTTGGGACTCCAGAACCCTGCCTTGTTGAGCCAGACACACTAGTCTGCTGCAACACAGACCCAGGTCTGGTCCACACCCCGAAAGCTGCAGACTTTAACCAAAAACTGCTCAGCAAGTCACCTATTTCCAGCACCTAGACACCCAGCTCCCAGTGGGATCCAAACCCCAAATAAATCCGTTTTACTCTGCATAAAGCTTATACAGGGTAAACTCATAATTTGTCCTCCCTCTATAACACTGATAGTGAGAGATGCACAGCTGTTTGCTCCCCCAGGTATTAATCACTTACTCTGGGTTAATTGATAAACAAAAGTGATTTTATTAAGTATAAAAAGTGGGATTTAAGTGGTTTCAAGTAATAGACAGAACAAAGTAAGTTACCAAGCAAAATAAAACAAAACACACAAGTCTACGCCTAATACATTTAAAAAACTGAATACAGGTAAATCTCACCCTCAGAGTTGTTTCAATAAGCTTCTTTCACAGTCTAGACTCCTTCCTAGTCTGGGCCCAATCCTTTCCCCTGGTACAGTTCTTGTTAGTTCTAGCTCAGGTGTTAACTAGGGGTTTTCTCATGACTGCAGCCCCCTTTGTTCTGTTCCACCCCCTTTTATGGCTTTGGCACAAGATGGGAATCTTTTGTCTCTTTGGGTCCCCACCCCTCCTTCTAAATGGAAAAGCACCAGGTTAAAGATGGATTCTAGTACCACATGACATGGTCCTGTGAGACCCCAAGCCTCAATTCTTTCTGGCCTGACTCACATGAACACAGGAAGGCTTACAAGTAAACAGAGCCATTTACAACCAATTGTCCTGGTTAATGGGAGCCATCAAGATTCTAAACCACCATTAATGGCTCATAGTTACAATAGGACTTCACAGTAATACTTCATATTTCTAGCTTCAGATACAAGAATGATACATTCATACAAATAAGATGAACACACTTAGTAGATTATAAGCTTTGTAATGATACCTTACAAGAGACATTTTGCATAAAGCATCTTCCAGTTATATTATATTTACACTCATAAGCATATTTCTATAAACAGATGGAGTGCAACATCACAATCTAACCAAATGCATTTACTGGCTAGCACGTTCACCAAAATGGGGTATTTTAAATTAATTTTGCAGATTAGTTGCAAGCCAATTTAAAATTTATCATTGAGTAAATTTATCACCAGAAAGTATAATCTGTCCCCAGTCAACAAGACTCATTTTTGATGTATTCTTATTAAGGCTATGTTTTAGTCATGGGTATTTTTAGTAAAAGTCATGGGCAGTAAACAAAAATTCATGGCCTGTGACATGTCCATGACTTTTACTATATACCCCTGACTAAAACTTGGGCAGAGGGGTGCCGTGGGTACTTGGCCTGGGGAAGCTGGGCAGGTTCCCTACCTGGCTCCTGGGAAGTGGTAACCTCCAGCTCCTAACTCCATGTGCTGCCTCCGCTCCGCCCCAAGCCCCAGTTCTGCAGCTCCCATTGGCTGGGAACTGCGGCCAATGGGAGCTGTGGGGGTGGCGCCTGCAGGCGGAAGCAGCACGTGGAGCTAGGAGCTGAGTAAGGGGAGTTCCTGTTGCCCTTCTGGAGAGCCTCCCCCCACAGGTAAGCGCTGCCCCATACCCCAATCCCAAGCCCCCCACATCCAAACTCCTGCTGCTGGGTGGCTCCTGGGCCAGCTGCACAGGCCACTGCTGAAGTCATGGAGATCACAGAAAGTCATGGAATCTGTGACAAACATGCAGCCTTAATTATTATGTATTACTGGTATTTGAATTATGGTAGCGTCCCAAGGTTCCCAGTGAGAGATCAAGGCCCTATTGTGCTAGGTACTGTATACACATGTAGTAAAAAGAACAGCCCTCCACACAAAGAGCTCACTAGCTTAGCATAAGATGAGACACACCAGATGGATACAACAGACAAACGGGGGAAGGAACAGGACAGGGAAATGGAGGAATTACCATATTTGGTATGACAAGCAAAAGTCACAGGAGTCCCGCCAGTGTTGAGCTTGAGTTGTCTGTAGGCATTATGGCAGAGATGAGTTTTAAGGAAGGATCTGAAGGAGGACCATGTAGTAGCTTTATGGATTTGTACTGGGTGCATCTCCCTTGCACAACAGGATGGCATGGAGAGAGCATGAAGATGATTGAAATAAACCTTGACTAATGGACAGTGAAGGCTGGGATGGTTTATAAAGCAGAGGCATGGATTGAATAGCAAATACCTGCAAAAATCTGGACCTAACACTACAACTGAAAACTCCTCTGTGACCTAGTTGTACTGTAAATTTCCCCTGTAAACATCACGTGAAGGAAATGTGACCTTTTGTTGCTTCAGCTTTGACACTATTTACCATGAAAGGTTGCAATCTCCCTTATGCTTTATCTGATCTGGAATCATATTAGACAGCTGGGACAGAGACAGCTTGAGATCAGCTTGGATTCCTAAGGACTTTTTCTGTTTTAATGCTTCATAAAATTCCTCAAAGGGAAGTCAAATGCTATGCTTAATCACCAATTTCACCAAGGCCAAAACACCTTGCTTCGATTAGTAAACCTAAAATCTGACACAGTCTCCTTTCAACTTTTATAAATAACGGGATAAAATGTCTTGTACTGATTTGTAACATCCAGATATGACAAGAATTTGAAAACAAATATTTGGAGTTTTTCAGTATAGATTTTTTTTTTCTTACTGAGCTATCCCAACATACCCTGCAGGAATCACAGGCCTAATGTTCCTCTCACTTATACATGTCTAGATACAGAGTAACTCCACTGAAGTCAATTGAATAAACAATTCTTGATCTGTAGCTTGTTCGCTAGCAGTGTGTTAATGGGCATATGATACTGGAAATTTTAAATCTCGGTTGTGTTGAATGGGTGCATACTGGTAGATCTCTACACGATTGTAACCTCGGCGCAGAATTTGACCTCTCTTCAACACAGTGTGTCTACAGTATTCTGGCTTTCCCCTCATTCTTGGCCAAACCACACACACTGCAGTTCTTACTCATGGGAGTAGTTTTATTAGTGTTACTGGAAGTGCTTTGTACAAACTCAGCAGGTCTATGTTTATGAGTTAGGACTGTCCATGTGAGTAAGAGCTCCAGGTTGCAGTCCCAACATTTCAGTGGTTGACTTGTAATTGGAACCTCCTTGTTGCTGGAGTGCTGCATTGATTCTCACATGTCTGAACTTGGGGTTTTAAAATGCGGTGTTAGAGAGAATGTCATGCCATCAGAATTGTAAACATCAGAGATCAAAAAAAGCAGTGTGGCAAGTGAGACTAAAATGCCAAACTAATGCGTATATCATTGGAAAGATGAATTGTATGTTAGAAAATCTGACAAGTCTGTCTCCTTCCCATAAAAAGAAATCCCTCTAGTAATCATCATGGATTCCCACTTTCTTTTAAACATGAATATTTTAATATTTTCCATGTATTGACTTATGTGTGCTCTGGTCTCTAGCAGGAGTTCCTAGTGAAATAAATATTCACAGGTAACTATCATTAGCTACATAATGTGTGTATGTATACATTTACTTTAAATAGCCTTCATGTTTGCTGCCATTCATAATTGTCAGATTCCCTTCAGGCATAACTCCATTGACTTCAGTGGATTTACGCTAGCACAGAAGTTGAGTCTTTCTGTGTGTGCTTGAGATGTCCAGATCTATTCATAACTTTCTGCAGTTTATCCACATAGAATCAGGGCCGGCTCCAGGCACCAGCCCACCAAGCATGTGCTTGGGGCGGCGCCTGGAGGGGGGTGGCGCGGCGGGGCCCCGGCCGGGCTCGCCGCCCTCCCCCCGGCGCTCCGGCTGGTCGGGGAGAGCGGAGAGCCGCGGCTGGGCTCTCCGCCCTGCTCCCAGAGCTCTGGCCGCCGGGGGCTCGCCGCCCTCCCCCCGGCGCTCTGGCCGCCGGGGATAGCGGATAGCCCCAGCCGGGCTCTCCGCCCTGCTCCCGGCGCTGTGGCCGCCGGGGAGAGCGGAGAGCCCCGGCCGGGCTCTCCGCCCTCCCCCCGGCGCTCCGGCTGGTCGGGGATTGCGGGCCCGCGGCTGCAAAAAAGCCAGAGCCGGCCCTGCATAGAATATACTTATTTGCATACATATTATTCTCCCTTTGCACATGCTCTCGTGATTTGGCTCCATTGCAAAGAACTGCAACTCTTCTTTCAGGTTCCTCACCAGCATAATCATACTTAATATGATGTATGCAATGTGTTGGGTCAGGGAGGTAAGGTGACAAATCCCTTTGCTAAGGGCAAAGAATGATAATTTGGGTACAGGACCTCTGGATTTGTTCATGCAAAGATCTTCAGTCCAGCTGCTAACTGAGCTGGTTGGGTCATTGGCATTTGAAACCTAACCATATTACCTTAATCTCATTAAAACAGACTGATTCTAATGCCTTTTTACCGGCTTTCTCCTTTTGCTGTCATTTGCCCAATGTCTTGATCCTTACATGCAAATCAAAGATCCAGTTTTGACAATTGTGTACAAGTTCAGACTTCATATTTTTATCCACGGCGTATAGTGAACAACATTGTGCACAATCTGCCTTTGCTGTTGCGATCAATGATCTTTTTTTACTTTCAGCAGGGGAATGAAAAGGCCAGGAAGCTTTCCATTATGCTGACTGTCAACTTGCAGATTCCTCAATTTTCAGAATAAAAGGATTATAATTCAGATGTGTGTCTGAATTAGGATGGCCAGGTGCCCAGTTTTTGACTAGAAACTCCAGTTGAAAAGGGAACCTGACAGTATACGGTCAGATCTACTGACCGGACACCCAAAATCCTATTACTGCAGATGGGGAAGGCACTCGGTCATCACCTGTGCCAGCCCCTACTCTGCTGGAGCTGCCTCCGTTCTGCGTGAGGCGGCTGTAACTCCCAGTCCCGGCTCCGCTTTGGAGGGGAAAAGCAGGGAGTGACAGGGTGAGGGGGAGGAGAGGAGTGGATGGGGGGTGGAGACTTGGGGGAAGAGGTGGGGCAGGGTGGGGCCTCTCAGGAGGAGAGGTAGGGCAGGGGAGGTTCTGGTACTTCTGCTGGAGTGTGTTTTTTTAAATATTGGCAACCCTTGTCTGAATAAATTAAGTCTTGGCATTGATCAAAAGGATGTGTTTGTGATCTTCCCCAGTCCATCTTACTTTGTGAGCTGAAGACCAAGAAACATACTTGGGCAATGGAGCATTTAACTACTATGCTCCTTGGTTCTGGAAATCCCTGCCACAATTCATTCGAAAGTCAAGACCAAATCCTGTAGCAATGCAGGGAAATCTCTTGTTAAAGTTCATGGGAATTACAAGGATTTTTATTGAGTAGGATGTGGACCACTGGGATGAATGATGAAAAATTTTAAAATGCCTATTAAGACACATTTGTTTAGCCTTTGATTAAATGTGTCTGAAGTCTTGATAAATATTTCCTGCAAAGCTCATCTGGAAGGCCTTAATTCCAAAATGGACTATTGAATGTATAAAGCCATTGATTTATTTTGCATTAAACCTTAGCATTAGTGTGTATTGTGTAACCCCATCTGTATACCCCAGAAAATGTTGACTCCATCTGAGGATACTTCTCCTATGGCAGGTGTCACCAGGTGGCACTATTCATCATAATCTAAATTTCACATGTGAGCAAATTTTCAATCTTGGGAAGACATGCTGTGTGTTAGCTTTTGGTATGCAAGGCTCTGGGTGAGAGGCAGTGCTCCTTGAAGAGGGAACTGTGTGAATAGCAGGAGGATTTGCTCTCTAGCTTGGTCTCCGATTAGAGGCAAATCTTGAAGCTGGGTTGTTCTCTGGTGTACTGTGTTAGGCTAAGGTTCCTGAAAGAAGAGAGTACTTGCATGCTATTTGACCATCTCTGTTCTAAAGCTGGTGCATCTTTGTAAATAAAACAAGTTATGTTTAGAATGTACTCAGACTCCAGACATTCGATCTGCTAATGCTCAGCAGATACTGCACAGAAGGGCTAGAATGGCAGGAAAGGGCTCTAAATATCCCAGTCCTGACTCTGGAAGGATTCCTCCTGTGCAGCCACTGTGGAGGACAGCAGTAAGGCTGTCTTCCAAGGAAACCCTCGTAAGCCCTGTCCTAGAAGGTGTGCCAGGGTGAGGTTGTGTCACATAGTACTGCAGAGATTCTGGGGAGTGCTGGAGCCCACAACTCCAGGGAGGCTGCTGTAATTTAGACCGGTCCCAAAGGCTTCTAAGTTACGCTGGATGCCTCTGCAGCCCCTGAAGCAGCCTCGGATTGGGAGGGGACAAATGTGACTTAGCAATTCCTCCCCTAGGTTGATAGCTCTGTGCTGCACCTCAAGGAAGTGCAACACAGATTCTCGCCCAGAGGATTTGCATAAACTAACATAACCGTGCTATATAAATCTATTATTCAGTGTACACAAATCTCTTGCACAGTTTGTTATATTGACAACACAGACTTTAGTTCTGCACTAAAGAGCCCTGTGCTTTATTTTCTAGTCATCTCATAGCATCCATATTTTCACTTATATTTGTAAATAGATATTTGGAAGGCTAACTGTTAACAATAGACGTGCAGCTTGCTTGTAGACAGCACATCTGTAACACTGACCCCCTGCTGTGCCAGGCGTTTATTCAGACAATAACCCCCTCCTGGCTCAGGCGGTCAAAGCTTCAGATGGTGAGATCTGAAATTTCTCTTAACTAAATCAGTCAGATGTGAGTTTGGTATTGCAGGAATTGATTGCTCATTGTGCTTCCGAACACGTGGAGAAGCAAAATATTTGTGGGATGGTTGCTATTTACAGTTGTAATCTCTGGAGCGACTGAACTGCTGCAATGAGACGTGAAGATGTGTTATCATGTAAAATACAAAGGCTGCTTATTATTGGAAGTCCTGTTGTGCTAGTTGTTCTGAGGGAAGTTGCTCCTCCTGATGCAGCAGCTCTCGCATAAGTTTGATATCTCTTGAATAAACCTATTATGTGTTCCCCAAGGAGCTTAGCAGAAGCTCCAAGAATGTGTCAGGAACAGAGTCTACTGATTACTTTCCATCACTTCTCAATGGCAGACTCTTTAGACCAGATTAATAATATACGTGGTACGTTTTTTCCCTCTGATTCAATTTAGTGAAGATTTCAAGAAGCCTTATGAGAAGAAGAGGCAGACTCAGAAGACAAACATCCAGAGATGAGGAATAGAGACTGCACTGTTGATGTCTGGATTAGAAGGAAGCTCCTCTGCTCATATAGGGCTCGATCCTGCACCATTGAAGTCAGTAGGAGTTTTGCAACTGATTTCAATGAGAGCAGGAGTAAGGCAATATTGCACATTAGTTCAATGCCACATAATTCTTGTTATGCCATTGCTGGAGTATTACTTGAGACACTTCTAACCATAGCAAACATGATGTGCCAGGCACTCAGTTGGGAGCTACCTTCACTGAAACCTGATAGTGATATACGTGTGCGCTCTCCATCTGACCCCTTATCTGTCTTAAAGTTCCACAAACCACAATGTCAACTGAAGTTATGTCAGAGCTCACCTGTGAAACTAGCAATTTGGTTGGGTGTACGTTCTCCTCTATGGAACTGAACACAAGATTTGATTGGTCTGTGGAGGATTTTTTTATACATAGGATTTTAAAAATGTAGCTGACAAATTTGTCATCTTCCCCCAACCCCAAGATATCGTATGTTCTATCAAGTAATGTGTAGTTACTATCATTATATGAAGCAACTACACAACTGTCAGAGTGGATAAAAGTCTGAGATTGTCTTCAGCCTTCACCAAACATAATAGTAATTCATTGCAAGTATATGGGCCTGGCTACACTTGCAGATGTAGAGCGCTGTGAGTTAAACCCGCCTTCGGAGAGCGCAGTAGGGAAAGCGCTGCAGTTTGTCCACAGTGACAGCTGCAAGCGCACTGGCGTGGACACATTTGCGGCACTTGCAACGGCATTGGGAGCGGTGCATTATGGGTAGCTATCCCACAGAGCACCTCTTCCCATTCTGGCGCTGTGGCTTGTGGGAAGGGGGCAGAGGGCAGGGCATTCTGGGTCCTGTCCCAACGCCCCGTGATGCATCGGTTTGCATCCCTGCATTCCCTGTGCTTCCGTCCACATTTGGCGCCATCTTTCAACGTTTTTTGTACTATATGCTCTGTCTTCCCTTTCAGTCTGCGGGACTGGAGCCCGAACTGCTGAGGAATATGCTGGCAAGTCTCGCCAGCACGTCACGTTTGGCAGTCGAATTATTCCTTAGGATCCAAATTGACAGAGAGGGCTCTGATGATATCAACTCGAGTAACACATATGACACGAGTTTCCTTGTGGCATTCATGAACATGCTCACCACCGTGGAACGCCGCTTTTGGGCTCAGGAAACAAGCACTGAGTGGTGGGATCACATCGTCATGCAAGTCTGGGATGATGAGCAGTGGCTGCAGAACTTTTGGATAAGAAAAGCCACTTTCATGGGACTGCGTGAGGAGCTTGCCCCCACCCTGCGGTGCAAGGACACGAGATTGAGAGCTGCCCTGATGGTGGAGAAGCGGGTGGCTATTGCAATCTGGAAGCTGGCAACTCCAGACAGCTACTGATCAGATGTTAACCAGTTTGGAGTGGGAAAGTCGACCATTGGAATCATGTTGATGCAAGTTTGCAGGGCCATTAATCGCATCCTGCTCAGAAGAACCATGACTCTGGGTAACGTGCAGGACATTGTGGCTGGCTTTGCACAAATGGGTTTCCCTAACTGCGGAGGGGCGATAGATGGCACGCATATTCCAATTCTGGCACCAGCCCACCTAGCCGCCAAGTACATTAATTGGAAGGGGTATTTCTCTATGGTTCTCCAGGCGCTTGTGGATAACCATGGGCATTTCACAGACATTAATGCAGGCTGGCCCGGAAAAGTGCATGACACACACATCTCTCGGAACACTGATGACAGCATCCCCACGGTTATATCCGTGTGTTGTACCCTCCATAACATTTGTGAAGGGAAGGGTGAACGATTCACTCAGCCATGGAACTTGGAGGTTCAACACCTGGAGGCTGAATTTGAACAGCTGGAGAGCAGGGCTATTAGAGGGGCCCAGCGCGGGGCTGCAAGGATTAGGGATGCTTTGAGGGAGCAATTTGAGGCTGAAAGCCACCAGTAATGTCTGGTGCCCTGCACGGGAGTGAAGTGCAGTGGTTCCAATGTTAGTAGGAATCTGTGTTTGCTACGCTGACTTGCAATGCCTGTTTCTTTCCTGGGCTAAGGTATCTTTTACTTTATGCAATAATAAAGAATGTTTTCAAAGCCAAAAAATCCATTTACTGAAATGAAACACAACTGCTTGGGAAACAGAAACGCCCCGTTTTGCATCGGTTTGCAAGGGGGGAAACAGCAAGGGGGTAGGGTGCGGAATGGTACAATCTCAGATTTGCGTATGTCCTGTCTGGAGTGCTGTGCAATGAGTGCTGCACTTCAAGATGGCTATAATGTATGGTGATGGGGGTTGAATGCAGTGGGTAAGGATCGTATTTTTCAGGTCTGGGTGGTGACGCTACAGGTGTTGGAGGCAGCTGGTGGTGGTAAGAACCCAGATGTTGGGGAAAGTGGGTTGGAGGTGACATGGGGGCACAAGGGAAAGAGTTTTGGGACAAAGGCTGCATGGGGGGGGCAGGCACAGTAGTGCTCCACCTGCATGGCTACGAGCGCCTGGATAGAGTCCGCTTGGAGCTCCATTATGCTTATCAGCCGATCCGTGCTTTGCTGCCGGCGCTCCTCGTTCTGCTGGCGGATCCTCCTTACACTCTCCCGCCACTCCTGCAATTTTTGATTTTCATTACTTGAATGCTGCATTACTTCATGCAAAATGTCTTCCTTGCTTCTATGTGGCCTCTTTCTGATTCTTTGGAGTCTTTCAGCCAGTGATAACACGGACGGCTGAGATCTCAAGGTTGCATCTGTAAAGGCAAAATGCAACACTTAACAGAGGCAGCATTGTTCACACCAGACAGAGCAATGATTCTCCCGTACTTAAGGGCAAGCACAGTCTGCACAATAGCATAATTTGCCCATCCCAAAGCGAGTACACATAACCCACGGGAACCCGCACTGAATAACTTCCTTCCCAAAATAAAAGCTGCTTACCGGGAACCTCCTCTGGTGTTTGTCCTTCCCCAAGCCCCGGCCGCCGCAACTGGCTACCTTCCTCCTGGCTTGAGAACAGCTCCCGACTGCATGCATCTAGGGATTCCGGGGTGTCTTCCTCCGCCTCAGCACCCTCACTCCCGCTTTGCTGCTCCTCCTCCTGCCTGTCGGGCTCTGAAGTGTCCGTGGAGGTGGGATCGCCCCCAAGTATCGCGTCCAGCTCTTTGTAGAAACAGCAGGTCGCGGGGGCAGCACCAGAGCGGTTGTTTGCCTCGTGGGCTTTGTGGTAGGCATTCCGCAGCTCCTTCACTTGAATCCTGCACTGCAGTGCGTGCCGCTCATGGCCCCTTTCCATCATGTCCCTTGATATCTGCCCGAAGGTATCGTAATTCCTATGGCTGGAGCGCAGCTGGGATTGGACAGCTTCCTCCCCCCAAACACTGATGAGGTCCAGCACCTCGCCATTGCTCCATACTGGGGCTCGCCTGGTGCGTGGAGGCATGGTCACCTGGAAAGATTCGCTGAGAGCACTCCACTCCACGCCACGCCTGGCTGAGCAAACAGGAAGGGGATTTTCAAAATTCCCAGAGAATTTAAAGGGCAGGTCTGATGGTTGGTCACCTGAGGGCAGGGCAGTAGAGTTCAAAGTGATGACCAGAGTGGCTAGAATAGGCATTGTGGGACACTTCTGGAGGCCGATCAGAGCACATTAACAGGACAGGTCGTCCACACTGGAGCCGTGGTGCTCCAGCGGGGGTGCAGCAGACGTTATTCCACTCGCTGAGGTGGAGTACCAGGAGCGCTCTAGCCTTGGAGTCAGAGCGCTCTATGTGCCTTGCCAGTGTGGACGGGGAGTGAGCTAGTGCGCCCGGGGCTCCTTTATTGTGCACTAACTCGCAAATGTAGCCAAGCCCTATGACTCTGGACTGTGCATGTTTGTTGCATACCCATGCAAGCCCATGTGTTTTATGCAAAAAGAACAGGAGTACTTGTGGCACCTTAGAGACTAACAAATTTATTAGAGCATAAGCTTTCGTGGGCTACAACCCACTTCTTCGGATGCATGTGTTTTATGGTTATTTAAACAGAGTCAAAATCAGAGGGCTTGATTTCTCTTCTGCATACTATGATTTTACTCAATTGTCATTCCATTGAATTGATTGGAGCTATGCCCTATTTATAGAGGGGTTAAGTGAGAAAAGGATTAAGCCAAAAGAAGTTGCAGCAGTAGGGCCATTGCGTTTGTCAGAGCTTTTGTGTGCACACACTCAGGGCCTGATTTGCATAGACGCTGAGCACTCTCAGCTCCCATTGAAATCAGCTGAGGTTCTGGGCTTCCAGCAGCTCTGAAAATCAGGTACTTAGAAGTTGTTCCAAAGTTAATTGGTTGAACAAGATCAGGGTGTGAAAGTTATTAACTAATCATGACTTGTGTTAAATGGGATGCTTTCATTCATTCCATAGCACATCTATCAGATTGAATTGCAAGAGGATAATCATAGTTGCCTCTGTTCTTTGGCTGATAGACCAACTTTCTAACTGATCCTGCAATCAACCGGATGAAATTCAATAATGACAAGTGCAAAGTATTTCACGTAAGAAGGAAAACTCAAATGCACCACTACAAAATGGGGAATAACTATCTTGGTGGTGATGGTGGTGGTAGTACTGCTGAAAGGGATCTGGAGATTATAGCTGATCACAGATTGAATGAGTCAACAATGTGATACAGTTGAAGAAAAAACCCACTAATCTCATTGTAGGGTGTACACAACAATGCTGTTAATGTAATATGAGAGGTAATTGTCCCATTCCACTCAGCACTGGTGGGGCCTCAGCTGGAGTACTGTTCCCAAGTCTGGGTGCCACACTTAAGGAAAAATGTGGGTAAATAGGAGAGAGTCCAGAAACCAACAAAAATGATAAGTTTTAGAAATCCTGACCTATGAGGAAAGGCATGTTTTAGTGCTGAGAAAATAAGATCGGGGACGAGGGTTACCTGAAAAGTCTTCAAAGTCTTCCTTTATAACAGCCCTTCAACGCATCTGATCAATTGTTCTCCATGTCCACTGGAGGTAGCCCAAAAAGTAATAGGCTTAATCTGCAGCAAGGGAGATCTAGGTTAGATATTAGGGGGAAACTTTCTAACTATAAGGGTAATTTTAAGCACTGGAACAGGCTTCCTTGTGGAATCCCCATCATTGGAGGTTTTTAAGAATAGGTTGGATGAACAGCTGCCTAGGTTTATTTGGTCCTGCCTCAGTGCAGGAGGCTGGACTTGATGACTTCTCGAGGTCCCTTTCAGCCCTACGATGCTTTCTATAAAGTTTATTTGAAAGGATTCACTGTAAAGAAGGTGGCAGCCAACCTGTGTTGACACGTTACAGTAACATGAGAGCCAGTTTGCTCAGGCAAGGAACACTTTACGTTTTTCACAGGAGTGAGATAATTGTCATTGCATAACTAGAGTGTGACTAAGTTTGCTGGTAGGAATCGGTAGGTAAACAAAAGTTCATGTGGATCCTACTTGTAAGAACTGATTTTGTATTTGAACAGTGTGCTTGGCTTTAGTGCATGGGGGGAAAGCAGCATGCTTCCCTGCTGCGTTCAATCATAATATTCACCGGATCCTTCCGTTTTGGCACTGCAACCGATCCTCAGTCATAGACCAACTGGAAGTAGGTATCTTTCAATCAAGTTAACTGTGGTGACTTGTTGATTGTCTCAGAGGAAAATCAACTTGTCAGTAATGACCATTCTAGGATATTGGCTTCTCCAGGTATGTTTTGGGAGCAGGCTGAAAATAAGATGGGAATTGAAAACATGTTTCTGAGAAACAGCAAAGGTTGCTAATGTGTTCCTGTTAGAACTGGAAAATGTGGACCATGGCCTGGATGCATGTGTCAAGCAAAAAAGAGGCTGGCCTCTCAGGGCCAGATTCTTTCTCTTATTCTGAATAGTACTTTCTTAAGTCCAATTTGAACTGAGTGGAATACTTTGAAGTACTTGGCATGAATCGAGGATGAGGTGGGGGAGAAGGGGGAAATATTGTCACAAATGTTTAAAAGGAACCTTGACAAAGTTTATGAAAAGAGTAGGAAAGATCTGAAGTCTCTGTTCCTGGACAGCATGTAATAAACACAACCATTATCTCCTTTGCAGCTCTGTGACTTGCTAAAAGAGGAAGGCTGGATCTTGTCAATATTAGTAGGCGAAGCTATAAATCTTACAGGTTTTTCTAAGTGCCTACCCTCCTTTCAGCACTATATAAATGATGATTATGAATAAGATTTGTCTTCTGGCTGTCACCGGAGTTGCTCAAGTTTCTCTAAAATTAGCGAAAGACACCAAGCTTTGCTTTTTCACTAGAGTAATGTCAATTCATTGTTGTGCTCGGCTTCCTTTTTAAAAACATAAACCTCAGCTATAATAGATGAGTCTCGTCTACTCTTCTTTTCTCTCCCCTCTCCTACCCCCACCAACAGGAGCACTGCAGTGTTGCCTTTTCACACATCCAAAATCATTTTACTCTGGCTTTTTTTCTCCCTTCTTCCAGACTGAGACTATTAGCAATTTGAAAACATTGTGTGTGTGTGTGTGTGTGTTTGCCTTTTAAAACCAAAGTATTATGTAGCGAGACACCCACCTAACTATTTGCTAACTAGGTTAGATTTTTTTTTTATTGGAAATGTCACAGCTCTGTTTGTCTAAATACCTGCTCTTTACCCACAGGACTTGCAGTCATCCTGTGTTGTAGATATATAAATGTAATGTGTTTCAGATGTCCGTCTGAGGCGGTTGAGAAAGTATGAGACTATTCTCTCTCCCAGATTTATAGAAAAAATAGTGCTTCAAAAGGTGCTTACTCCACTAACAGTCTGCTTAGAAATGGAAAATAAAGCAAGTTTGATAACTTTTTTCCTTTTGCATGAATATTTTTGAGATCTGTCATCCTGATGATTTGGTGTAGCTAATTGTTTGACAGGAGATGTACTCCCTTTGCAGTAATCTTGGCATTACAACCACCTCCCTGCTCTGATTTTCAAAGCAGTTCAGTTGAGTTCCATAGATGATCCAATTTAATATTTTAGTACTATGGGTTCAGCTACTGAACACTTTGCTATCCACCTAGGGAGGAGGTTGCCCCTGTTCTTTTTGTACCCTAGTCCCAAATGAAGAATGTGTGTGTTGGGGAAGGATACTTACAGGGAAGGAAATGTAGGATTTTCTCAAGAGAAGAGTTCTTAGCACAAAATATACAGGGTCTGATTCTCCACTGCCTTGTGCATTGCAAAGTTTTGTGTGTTTAACCTATCCAAGCTGGAATTCTGCACCTTCTCTCACTGGGGGCAGCAGCACCTGTTCATATGAAGAGTCCCTCCTTGGCCTCCCACAAGCACATGGATGGGTCCATGCAGGATGCCAAGCTGGAAGAGCCACTAGAAGCACAGAAAATCCTCCAGCCAGCTGCTGCTGAGAGATGGCGTGTGTGGATGAAGCACAGAAAAGGGAGGGACCGACTGTGTGTTTCTGGTCAGAGAGTCACAGAAATAGTGCCATGGATTCTTGTAGCTTCGCAGCCTCAGCTTTTTTTCCCTTTAGGTTGTTCACAGTTCTGTCCTAGTCCAGTGAAGGAAGGGAGAGGATGTGGCTCCAGAGTGGCCTTTTAAAACCTACAGAGTCTTTGAGTTATTTTATTCTTCTCACATTTCTTTAAGAGGGTGGGAACGTAGAATGCAAAGTGCCAAAGGCTTAGTGGACTCGGCTAGGTCAGCTTTAATCAAACCCAGTTCCAGCTCCTAGCTCTGCTATGGACTTCCTTTGTGAGTGACCAGGGGCAAGTCCATTAATCTCTCTCTCTCTCTCTCTCTCTC